>NW_006399788.1:5018245-5036166 GCF_000299155.1 Elephantulus edwardii | reverse complement strand
TGGAGAACGACCACTTGGCCTGCTGACTGGAAGAGATCGATATTTGTTCCCATCCCAAAGAAAGGTGACCCAACAGAATGTGGAAACTACAGAACAATCTCACTGATTTCACATGCAAGCAAGATTTTACAAAAGACTGATAATCAAAGTACAAAATGGGTAAAGGATAACAGTCTTTCCACAAAACACATTTGTTTGGACAACAGACACATGAAAAGTGTTCAAACGCACTGCATATACGAGAGATGCAAATCAAAACCACAATGAGATACCATCTCACCCCAGTAGCAGTGGCAAAGTTTAGTAAGACAGCAAACAATAAATGTTGGAGAGGATATGAAGAGGTGGGTACTCTCATACACTGTTGGTGGGATTGTAAAATGGTACAACCCCTCTGTAAGATAGTTTGTCATTTCCTCAAAAAGTTGAGCAGAGAAACTCTATAAGAAGCAGCTATTTCACTACTAGTAATATACTGCAAGGAAACTAGAAGTGAAACACAGAGATTTGTACACCAATGTTCATAGCAGCATTATTCATTATTGCAAGAACATGGAGAACAGTCCAAATATCCAACCACAACTCAATAAATTGAGAAATTGTTGTACTTTCACACAGTGGAATACTATGAAGTACTTAGTAGGAACAATTTTGAAAAATACTACATAACTTGGGAGAGATGGGAGATCATTAGCTAAGTGGACTTAACTCAGTCTCATAAGGACAAAATACTGCAGATACCATTATTGTTTAAATAGAAGTATAATTAGTAAAACAGTGTATGAGAGTTCTCACCTCTCCACATCCTCTCCAACATTTATTTTTTGTTGCTCTACTGAACTTTGCCACTGCTATTGAGGTGAGATGGTATCTCATTGTGGTTTTGATTTGTATCTCGTTGTTGCAATTGCTATGGCAATCCATCTCTGAGAGGGTCTTTCTCTCCTTCTGCCTTTCCCAGATGTATTTTTTTCAAGGATTCACCTCTTTTGGCAACAAGTCTAAAGGATGGAGATAGAGTTTTACCATCATTGCCTTTAAGGAGCACCCTGATTGTATTTTCTCCAAGACGGGCTTGTTTATTCTTTTGATAGACCATGGCATATTCAATACTGTTCACCAATAGCACAATCCAAAGCATTAATTCTCCTGTCATCTTTATTCATTGTCCACTTTTCAGATACAGAGGACAAAATTAAAAATATCAGTTTTGGTCAGGGCACCTTTGTTTTTAAATTGACATCCTTGCTCTTTAGAACTTTAAAGAAAATCCTGACAACAGATTATCCAAGTGTAATACATCTTTTGATTTCTTTTTCTCTTTTTTAGTTATTATTTTAACAAAAGTTTACAGAAAAGTTGACATATTTCAGTGTTGCTATCTTTCTCCCTATCCACTTAGTTCACTTAAAAAAAATCATTTATTGTTGCATAATTTCCTCCCTTCCCCCTTACTCCTCTCCTAGTCTACTTTGCACATCTTATTCTGGACTACTGTTATACAAATAATGCCTAATCATATATTCCTTTTAAGCAGTTCTTTCCTTCATCTGTTCCAATTTTTTTGTTTGTTTTTAGTATCTTGACCACTGCTACTATGGCTGTTGATTGTGAATCCAAGTTAAATGAAGACCTTGACAAGGTCAATATTTTTTCTATCTATCATGTTCGTTATTGATCTAGTTGTGAGGATTTCCCCCCCCCACCTTGATGTTAAGATGTAATCCACAGTGAAGGCTATAATCTTTGGTCTTCCAGTAAGTGCTTCAAATCTTTCTCAGTTTCTGCAAGCAAAGTTATGCCATCTGCATAACACAGGTTGTTGATTTTTCCTCCAATTCTGATGCCACAGTCTTCATGGAGTTCAGCTCCTCAAGTCATTTGCTCAAGGTACAGATTGAACAGGTAAGGAGATGGTATATAACTCTGGCACACACCTTTCCTAATTTTAAATCATGAAATGTTCCCTTGCTCTGTTTGGACAATTGCTTCTTGGTCTGTGTATAGATTTCACATAAGCACAATTTTAAGAAGTTAGAATTCTAATTGTTGTTGTGGTATATAGGTTTCACGTAAGCACAATTTTAACAAGTTAGAATTCTAATTAGATCCTGGAAAAGGTACCGTGTTTTTAATAAAAGTGATAAATGTTTGAGAAAATTGTTATATTAAAGCTGGAGGGTCTTTAGAGAGAATTGACTTCTTTGCGGTCGTAAGAGAGAGACTGAGAAAGAGAGAGATTTACTGGAAGTCACTTCTTTTGTTTTGGGTTGTTTTTTTTCCTCAATAAAATTATGTTTAGGTATCTCATTCTTGTGATACATTGGTCTATTTTCACAGCTGAGTAGCTTTTCATGGTGTGAACACACAGTTGATTCTCATTATTTTTGGTAGTTATGTTCCATAAAGTCACTAGGAACACTGAATGAATAAAAAGGGAATCATTGCTCCTAAGGGAAATACAGGGTTAAGTTCTTGAGAACCTCTGGTGGCAACATTTTCATCAACCAATCAATACACAAGTTTGTTTTATGTGTGTTTCTTTGTAAAGACACCTTAGTTAATACATACTGCTGATTCATTAACATCGAACTCATGTCCAACAGCATTATAACTCATGCCTGAATGAAGCTTATCTAGTACATGTATTTTCTCAGTAAGGCACATTGTGCACTTAAGAACACTAGCCAGCATTTCAGCACAATGCTTGCTGTAATTTTAAAGCAAAATGACCAACAGAAAGCACAAAAATACAATAAAATAAATCAAAGCAAAGCTGAAAACATGCATTAAACAGACTTGAAAATAGGACACTTTTTTGCCATATGAAAGAGCTGAAATGAGACAGTTGCTTTGTTGGACTAGTAGAGCATGTTGGGCAACGTAAATTATCTGCTGCTACATGTCTGACTAAAATTGTGCCAGATATATTAACTTGAGTGTTACAAATAAATTCCAAATACGGAATCCAGGGATAATGAGGGCAAACTGTATTTTGCTATTAGATCCATTCAGTACTCATTAACATTGGATTATTTCTGGTTTTGTCCACATGCAAATAGTCCCACATTTAGTAGTTTTATATATTTTTAGTAATGTAGGATGCGCACCTTATAATGAATTTCCTGTGAAACCAGGGTGCTACTTGCAGGCAAGAGTGCTGAAACTCCTAATATACTGTGGGCATGTCGTCAGGTGGGGCCAGTTCTTGGAGAAGGACATTATACATGGAAGGTCAGAGCAAAGCAAACTCTAGATGAGATGGATTGACACAGTGACTGTTGCAATGAGGTCAGGCTTAGGATAGGGCAAGATTCAGAGCTGTTGTTCATAGGGTCACTATGAGTGATAGTGAACTCAATGGCACATAACAACAACAATAAAAATTACAATGAAAAATTATCTTTAGGGAACTCTGACGGTGCAGTGGTAAATTGCTGTGTGGCTAACTGAAAGACAAGTCATTTAAGCCCTCAGGAGCTTTCTCCTGATGGCAATTTATTCTCATAAAAATTATAGCACTGGAAACCTTAAAGATCACTTAGTATCTAGTAGGGTGCCTGCAAAATGGAATAGGTTTGTTTTGTTTTTGGCTTTCTTATGTTGATTGTTGTTGTGTGTCATCAAGTCAGAGCTGACTCAAAGCTGACCTACCAGTGGGTTTTCAAAGACTGTACATCACATAAGAGAAGATTGTCCATTTTCCTCTCTCAGAGCAGCTGGTCGATTCAAACCATATGACTTTAGGTTGGCCGTAAAACTCCTTATCCACTAGGTCACCAGAGTGCTTAAGGGATGTATGGCTTCATTTTTACTGTTGTTTTTATGTGCCATTAAGTTGACTCTGACTCATATCGACACTATGAACAATAGCTCTGAACTCTGCCCTATCTGAGCCAATCTCATTGTCTCCAACGTACCTACATCCTTTACCACAGTTTCTGTGTCAATCTATCTCCTCCAGAGTCTTCATCTCCTGCACTGTCCCTCCACTATATCAAGCATGATGTCCTTCTCCAGGGACTGATCTCTCCTGGCAACATGCCCAAAATATATGAGACACAGATTCAAAATCCTTGCTTCTAAGAATCAACATGGTTTAACTATCTCCAAGACAGACTGGTTTGTTTTCTTGGCAATCCACATAGTGTTTAACACTCTTCTCCAATACCAAAACTCAAAGGCATAAATTTTTCTGTATCATCCTTAGTCCTTGTCCAATTCTCTGTGACCTGAATCAGGAGCACCTTATTCTCTAGCCTGACATTGTTGCTCTTGAGCACTCTGGAGACGTCCCTTACAGCAGATGTTCCTAATTAAAATTGTCTTTTGATTTCCTGACTGCTGGTGCCAAGGGTGTTGGTTGTGGATCTGAGCAAGATGAAATTGCTAACAATTACAATCTTCTCCATCTATGATGGTGTTGCCAATTGGCCCAGTGGTGAAAATCTTTGTCTTCTTCATGTTGAGTTTCAGTCTACATTGAAGACTGAAGTCCTTAACCTTCTCCAGCAAATGCTTCCTTTCAGTCCTCCTCAGTTTTGGCAAGCAAGGTTGTGTCATCTACGTAACACAGGTTGTTGAGGAGCCTTCCTCCAATCCTGATGCCACATTCCTTTTCATAAAGTCCAGCCTCCCTGTGATCTGAAAAGATATGGAAGAATGACACATCCCTGACACATTGCTTTCCAAATTTTGAACCATGAAGTATTTCCTTGCTTTGTTCTGATGACTGTTTCATGGTCTAAGAACAGGTTTTGCATGAGTACAATAAGAACAGGTTTTGCATGAGTACAATTAAGTGTTCTGGAATTCACATTCTTCTGAATGTTAGCCACAATTTATTGTGATCCACACAGCCAAATGCCTTTGCAGAGTTAATAAAACACAAATAAACATTCTTCTGGTACTCTGTTTCAGCCACAATCCATCTGACATTGGCAATAATATCCCTAGTGCCACAGCCTCTTCTAAACCCAGCTTGTATGTTGTTAGTTCTCTGTCAATGCACTGTTCCAGTCTTTTTTTTTTTTCTTTTTCTTTTTTTTAGGCATACGGTTTCAGCAAAATTTTGCTTAAATGTGACACTGTGATATGGTTCAATAATTTCCACATTCTTTTGGGTCCCTTTTAAAACTAATTGGAATAAATATTCCAAAAGAGATCAAACTGACTGGATCTCTTCCCATCAGTTTGACCACGTAGTTTTCTTCCAGATTTCTTGGTACAACCTGGTAAGCATATCCATGGCTGCATCTATTTATTTAAATATGCCTGTTAGTATGCTATCAATTCCTGGAGTCTTGTTTTATTGCCAAGCCTTTCAGAGCAACTGGAACTTCCTACTTCATCAACGTTGATTCTGATTGTATGGTGTTTCATGAAATTCTTCTATTTCAGCCAATTCCTTTTGATACAGTGACTCTGTACTTTTTCTATCTTCTTTTGATTCTTCCTGTATTATTCAATATGGCGTCATATTCCTCTCAATGTGATTACATTTTATAAGTAGTTCCATAGCTCCATATCTTTGTCAATATGCACTGCTATTAGACACTAAATTTTTTGTTAATCTGATCAGTATGAAATTGTCCACAGTCAACACTCTTGGCACCAGCAGTCAGGAAATAAAAAAGCGTATCGCGATGGGAAAGTCTGGTTAGGGACCTCTCGAAAGTACTCAGGAGCAACGGTGTCTCTCTGGAGACTAAGGTGCGCCTGATACAGGCCATGGTCTTTGCAATCACTTGTTATGCATCAGAGAGTTGGACAATGACTAGGGAGGACAGAAGGAGAATTGATGCCTTTGAGCTGTAGTGCTGGAGAAGAGTACTGAGTGTACCATGGACTGCCAGGAAAACAAACATATTCATCTTGGAGAGGATTAAACCAATCTACTCCTTGGAGGCAAGGATTCTGGGGCTTCGTCTGACATACTTTGGACAGGGGTCCTTGGAGAGGGACATCATGCTTGGGAGGGTGGAGGGACAGCGCAGGAGGGGAAGACCCTCTATGAGGTGGATTGATTCTGTGACTGGGGTAATCGGGATGGGTGTGTCAGAGGCAGTGAGGTTGGTGCAGGATAGAGCAGGGTTTAGAGCTGTTGTGCATAGGGTCGCTATGAGTCGCAAAAGACTCGACGGCACATAACAACAACAACAACAACAACTTACAAGGTTTGTATACATTGTTTTTTCACACTGGATCTTTCCCATTTCCTTCACTGCCCCTATGATTAACAACCCCCACCCCATCCTCAGCCCTTTGCTGCCACCCCCCTCTCCTTGGATCCTCATACTCATTCTACAATAATGGTCTCATACAATATTTGTCCTTATGGTACTGAGTTAGTTCACTTTAGCATAATGCTTTCTAGTCCCTCCCAAGTTAGGTAATAATTTACAAAATCATTGCTCCTTCATGCTGCTTAGCATTTCATCATGTGAATGTACCATAATTTTTCAGTCCATTCGATTGTGGTTCGACATCTGGGCTGTTTCCATGTTCTTGTGATGATGAATAAGGCTGCTATGAACATTGGTGTACATGTCTCCATTGGTGCCTCAGTTCTCATTTTCTTGGGATATATTCCAAGCAGTGGAATAGCTGGTTTGTATGGAATTTCTATCTTCCGCTTTCTGAGGAAACACCAAACTGCCTTCAGATTAGTTGTATCATTTTACAATCCCATCAACAATGTAGTCCCTATCTTGCTACATCCTTTCCAACATTTATTACTGTTCCGTTAAACTTTGCCACTGCTACTGGAGTGAGATGATATCTCATTGTAGTTTTATTGTGGATCTCTCTTATTACCAGTGATTTTGAGCATTTCTTCATGTGTCTTTTGGCCATCTGAATATCTTCCTCTGTGAAAATCCTTCCTATGTCTTTTTGCCCATTTTGTAACTGTGTTATCAGTCTTTTTCTTGTGGTGATCCTGTACAATTCTATAAACTTTTGATATGAAACTCTTGTCTGAAATGGTATTACCAAATATTTTGGTTTTTTTTCAGTCAGTAGGTTTTCTTTTCAGTCTGTTGGAAAATGTTTTTGATGTGCACAAGGATTTAATCTTTAGAAGGTCCCATTCATCAATTTTATCCTTTCCAGAGTGTGCCTTTCTGGCTATATTTCAGTGTCTTTTTTTTTTTTTTAATAATAGACTAAGACTTCTAAGCTTGGTCCCAGTTTGTTCTTACGAACTTTATGATTTTGGGATTTACTCCCAGGTCTCTGATTCACCTTGAGTTGATTTTTTAAAATTGTTTGGAATGTGGATCATGTTTGAGTTTTCTGCAGATAGCAGTCCAGTTTTGCCAACTTTGTTTTGCCAAATTTGTTGAAGAGCTTGTCATTTCCCAAGTGATAGGTTTTATTTTCTTGTCAAATGTCACTTGACCATATATAGCTGGGTCCATTTCTGGGCTATCAATTGTGTTCCATTGGTCTCTATGCCTGTCATTATACCAGTACCATGCTATTTTTGTTACTACTACTGTGTAATAGGTTTTGAGGCCAGGGAGTCCTATGCCTCACACTTTATTTTTGTTTTTCAAAAGTGCTTTGCTTATATGGAGTATCTTTACTCTCAAAATAAACTTGAAAATTTCCCTTTTGAGCTCCTTGAAAAATGTATGGGGTATCTGTATCAGTATTATGTTGAACATTTAAGTTGCTTTTGGTAGAATTGTCATTTTCAAAATATTGAGTCTTCCTATCCATGCACAGGGCACCCCCCCCCACACACACACACCACATTTATTTAGGTCTTTTATTTTGTCTGATAGAAGTGTTCTATTATTTTCTTTGTGTAGGTCTTCTGTGTCTCTAGTTAAATTCATTCCCACATATCTCAATTTGTCGTTGGCTATTGTAAATGGTATTGCTTTTTTTGGTTTCCTTCTCTGAGTTCTCGTTGTTCCTGTAGAGGAAACTCACTGATTTTTGGTTATTGATCTTCTATCCTGCCACTCTACTAAACTTGCCTACTAGTTGTAACAAGATTTTTTTTTGTTGAATACTTGTGGTTTTCCGTGTATACTACCATATCATCTGCATATAGCAATAGTTTAACCATGTCTACTGAGCTGGATGTCTTTTATTTCCTTCTCTTGTTGTATTGTCTTTGGACAGATTTTGGTGTATTGTGCATGTTGTGTGTGGAGCAGAAGCAATGGGGTCAAGGGCAAATACTTTTGCACAGTTACTTAGCCTTCAGCTCATGGAACTTTGATTGGAGACAAAACAGTGACATAGACCAGAGGATAGGAAAGCCGCCTCTGCTCCCCAGTTAGTGATTTTCTGTGCACTTAATGTACTTTTTTGAATCCCATGGTAATATTTGCAAAAAGCTTCAGTTGTAGAATAACTTAATTAAACATTACTTATAAGAGTTTAATATTCACTATTTGGCTTCAATTGCTTTCTTTCTTCTATCCTCCTTGCATGCTCCCACTGGAGTGCTCGCTTCCCTCTCCTATTCGGAGAGCCTAATTACACTAATGGTTGCTGCTTGAAGTGACCTTATATCTGTTGAAAAACTAAACAAAACAGAAAATGGGCTTTCTGGTTTGCCTTCACCAAGTCTCTTTGCATGTGGTAGCCCTAGATCCTGAATTCCACACTTCTTTCTTCGCAAATATGCGATTCCACTTGTGCAGCATAGTGGAATTAATGATGTGTATTTGAAGAGAGCTTGACGGCCAAATTGCAATAAATACAAGAAAGCTTAGGGATTGGAGGGAGGGAGGCATTGGATAGAAACTCTGAACCATCTAGCATAGTCTCAGCAGTAAAGACTGCTGCTTAGCTGGCAAAGAAGTGTTTTCAAAAGAGGGGGCACATGTATAAAGCAAAACAAATCCTTTCCTATTTCTTTGTTCCCTGCCTTGAGGTTTAACAGTATCTTTGGGTACCCTCTAAGTGGGTTTTTTCAAAGGCCTTTGTGACTCTTTTATGAGGCCCTGTGGCAGTCTATAGCTGTTGCCTCTAGTTCTTACACCAGGAAGAGACCATGTTGATAAGAAGTGCCCAAGGCCCGTGATGAGGAGAGGAGGCCAGGTGAGACATTTGTTTTTTGTAAGGCCAGGGAGTCAAATCTGCGCACAATTTATTGAGCCCCTTTCATATATTCTGGTTTAAGTTTGGTGCAAATTTAGAAAAAAAAATGCCAGGCTTTGGGGACATAGGCGAACACTTTGGAAACTCTGCTATAAGCCATCTTGAAAACACTGTAAAATCAACCGTATCAAAGAACACTGGTATCTTCTGAGTGAGGAGAGGTCAGTTCAGGTTGAGGCTGAATACAAGAAAGAGTCCCAAAGAATATTGACTAAAGATGTTATCTGAGGAAAGCTTTAAGAGGTAAAAAAACAATTTGAGTTAACCAAAGGGAAGGATTGTATTCTATGAAGCAAAGAAAGAAGTATTAACTGCAGTTCACTTAGAAGCAATTATTCAGTTCTTTGTGGTTAGGCAATTTCCTCCTGTGTGATTTACTGCCTCTAACTCACTAGAAGGTCAGCTGTGAGTTGGTTCTGACTTGATGGCAAACAACGACAACAACTTCACGTGATTAGACAAGAGGCAGCAGGTGATAGAATGCTGAAGAAACAATTTGGATCTATTGGGAGGCCTTGAATCCTATGACTAAGAATTTGGTCTTTATACTGGTATTTGTTGAAAGTTTACACCCTGAAGTTGAAATAGTCAAATGTTCAGTTTAGAGTAATAGCTCAAATGTACATTTTAGAGTAACAGCCCAGAGAGGAGGAAGAAAGGGGAATTTGTTAGGAAAAGAAAAGAGACAAAGCATGGATGAAACTGGAGCCACTGTGTGTGGAGATAGAATATGGATCCAATGTTGGGAAGTAAACACCAATAGGACATAGTATAATGGTGAAGAGTGGCTGACTTTCCTCAGGCAGGAGCTGAGCAGAGTTTACCAGAACAAAATGGCTAGCAAGTGGTCAGTTATACATAGACAGAGCAAACTCAAACCTCTGTTCTTTGTGGACATGCATGAACTCACACCTGAGTGGGACAGGCAGTGATGACTTCTTGGTGGTTCCTGTGTCCTGTGGAGAACGTGAAGTCTTAAACACATCAGCCTATTTTGGAGTTTAAGTCCTAGTGTTATAATTAGGTGAGGAGACCAGAATATAGACATTAGTCAGAGACTGCTCTGGCTCTCAGTCTGGGAAAGAGCATTGCCCACATAACACTTCTTCTTACACCCAAAGGTGAAGTTTAGCTCAGCCACTCAACCCACTTGGACTAGGAGCCAAAGAAGAGTTCTAGACCCAATCCATGATGAAGAGAGGAACCTCTTGCTTTTAGATTTCTTGAGTAGAGTCCTGAGCGCAGCTCAATCTTTAGACTGCAGGTCATTGTTGGGTTATCTGAGCTGACTGAGGTTGAAAGATCTTAACACTAGACAGGAAGATTAGATGAAGAGGAATAACTTGCCCCCAGACACATGGTTATTACACAACAGAATTGGAAGTAATCTAGTCTTTAATTTTGTGCCTAACTTTGAGTTTTAACTTTCCTTCTTTCTACATGATCAGACTGGAAGGAATCTTCTTGTTTCATCTAGGTTTTCAGTATTTGTTATCCTACTTCTAGTAAATACTAGACTGAGGCTTCCATTTAAGAGGCCCTGCATTCTTGTGTTGACTCTGTTTTGGCATAAATTAGCAATTATTGGTATATACTCTAAAGAAGATTGCCTGGATTATAAGCCTATCTACAGAATCTATAGCTGTGCGCTCACTAGCCAGTTGCTTAATTTAGCTGTATTTCCGTTTTTTCATCTGCAATGGCCAAGATGGATGTTAGATGAGACTCTGAATATTGTGTTAGAGCACTGAGAAGCTAAAGCAAAGAGACAAAATCAAGAAATTAAGGAGATGATCAGAAGATTTCAAAGGGCAGCTCAGGAAGACAAAGCAAAGTATTATAATGAAATGTGCAAAGAGCTAGAGTCAGAAAATCAAAGGGGCCAAGCTTGATCAGTATTTCTTAAGCTTAAGGAATTGAAAAACAAATTCAAGCCATAAGTTGCAATACTTAAGGATATTTTGGGCAGAATATTAAATGATCCAAGAAGCATTAAAAGAAGATGGTAAGAGTATGCAGAGTCACTGTACAAGAAAGAATTAACTGACACAAAAGAATTTTATGAAACAAATTATGAGCAACAGTTTGTGGTGATGAGGGAAGAAGTTCAAGCTTCTCTGAAAAAATTGTCAAAAAACAAGGCCCTAGGAATTGATGGCTTACCAATTGACATATTTCAATGAACAGACACTGCTCTGGATGTGCTCACTAAAGTGTGCCAAGAAATCTGAGGACAATCATCTGGCCAACTGACTGGAAGATGTCTATATTTGTTCCCATTTCAAAGAAAGGTGACTTGACAGAGTGTGCAAACTATTGAACAATATCATTAATATCACATTCGAGCAAGATTCTGCTGAAAATTATCCAAAAATGATTGGAGCAGCATGTCAACAGAGAAATGCCAGATGTGCAGGCTGGGTTTGAAAGAAGTCATGCTACTAGGGATATTATAACTAATATTAGATAGATCTTGGCTGAAATCAGAGAGTACCAGAGGAATGTCTTTCTGTGTTTCATTGACTATGCAAAGATATTTGACAGCATGGATCACAATAAACTGTAGCTTACTCTGAGAAGAATGGAAATCACAGAACATTTGATTGTGCTTATGCAAAAACTATAGTTGGACCAGGAGGCAGTGGTCAGACAGAGCAAAGAGACACTGTATGGTTCAAAACTGGGAAGGGTGTATGCCGGAGATGTATTCTGTTTCCATACCTTTTCAATCTATATGCACAATAGATCATCCGGGAGGCTAGGCTGTATGAAGGGGAATGAGACATCAGGATTGGTGGAAGAACCATCAACAACCTGCGTTATGCAGATGGCACAACCTTGCTTGCTGAAACTGAGGAGGACCTGAGGCACTTGTTGCAGAAAATCAAGGACTGCAGCCTTCAATATGGAGTGAAGCTCAACATCAAGAAAACAAAGATTCTCACCACTGGGCCAATTGGCATCATAATGGATGGTGAAGAAATTGAGATTGTTAATAGCTTTAGTTTGCTTGGCTCCACAATCAACACTCTTGGTACCAGCAACCAGGAAATCAAGAGACAAATTGCATTGGGAAATTCAGGACTCTCCAGAAGAACAATGATGTCAGTCTGGAGACTAAGGTGCACCTGATTCAGACCATGGTCTTCACAATTGCTTTTTATTCATCAGAGAGCTGAACAATGACAAGGGATGATAGAAAAAGAATTGACAACTTTGAGCTGTGGTGCTGAAGAAAAGTTTTGAATATGCTATGGATTGCTAAAAGAACAAACAGCTTTGTTCTAGAGAGGGTGAAGTCAGCCTGCTCCTTGGAGGCAAGGATTCTGAAGCTTCATCTGACATACTTGAGCATGTTGCAAGGAGGGACTGGTAAAGAGGTTGAGATTGTTAACAGTGCCAGCTTGCTTGGTTCCACAATCAACAATCTTGGTCCCAGCAGCCAGGAAATCAAAAGAGGAATTGCATTGGGAAAGTCTGCTATTAGAGACCTCTCCACAATATTGAAGAGCAATGATGTCAGTTTGGAGACTAAGATATGCCTGATCCAGTCATGGGCTCCACAGTTACTTGCTATGCATCACAAAGTTGGACAATGACTAAGTATAATAGAAGGAGAATTAATGCATTTGAGCTATGGTTCTAGAGAAGAGTATTGAATATAGCCTGGATTACTAGGAGAACAAACAGGTTCTTCCCAGAGAGGGTGTAACCAGGCTGCTCCTTGGAGGCAAGGATTCTGAAACTCTATCTGGCATACTTTGGGCATGTTTCCATGAGGAACCAGTCCTTGGAGAGGGACATCATGCTTAGGAGGGTGGAGGGACAGTATAAGAGAGAAGACCTTCAAGGATATAGATTGACTTGGTGGCTGGGGTAATGGAGGTAGGTGTGTCAGAGACAATGAAGCTGGCTCAGGATAAAGCAGGGTTCAAAGCTGTTGTATGTAGGGTTGCTATGAGTTGCAAGTGACTCAATGACACATAACCACAACAACATTCATAAAGTCACCATATGCTGGAGCCAAGTCCACAGTAACTAACACTAAATATACAAAATATATATCTTATCACTCAAGGTTAAATAGTAATTTATGCACTTGAGAGAAGATACTTGAAAGAAGATACCTACCACCATAGGGAGCTCTGGTGGACTAGTGGTAAGAAACTGCACTGTAATCTCAAAGGCATGCAATTCGAATCCACCAGCTGGTCTACAGGAGAAGCATGAACACTTTCCTGCTGTGTGAATAACTGCCTCTGAAAACCTGCTGAAGAGTCAGCTGTGGGTTGGTTCGTATTCAGCAGTATACAACCAGAACAAAGAAATACCTAACACCACCATATTGACTGTTGATGGACACAAAGTCCTAAAGCATGACCTTTGAGGACTTACTATGGAGGCAATGCTGGGACAATGGAATTAAGGAAAATATATAGAAGCAGGGAAAATATTTCCTTTTCATCTTTTTCTTCACTCAATGGAGAACTCTGGTTTCTAAGCACCGTCAGTCTCATAGCTTGCTCACCCTTTGGCTAGTCTTCAAAATAAAGAAATAAATAAGTAAATAAAAAGAATTAAAATCTTCAAATCATTCTTAAAAAAAATGCAACAACACAAATCAACAACCATCCACACAAAACCTAACAGAAAGGCCCCTCAGCACATCAAGAAGATGTGATACTGAAAGCTGAAATAGCTTTTCCATAATGCAATAAAATATATGAAATTCAATAGACATCAAAGGAACTTCGGGAGCAATTGCTGAATTTCTGAAGTAAATAGGGCTTTCAAAGAAACAAAAACAGCACTGGGATCTTGGGGGTGGGACCATATTTTGAGGGGGCAATGCATGGAATCCCCAGGCTCTTGATCAAAGTGTGAATTCTTTAAAAAGTGGTAATAAATGAAGCTTTGAAAGCTGTTTTTGATCCAAACTGCCCTAGGTATGAGTACTGACTGCAAATGACAAATCCATTTCCAAATAAGGAAGAACAAGGATTCTCTGTCACCAGGCATATGTTTTGCAGGTTATTAAACACAAGCAAATGATCTGAAGCAAAAAGTATCCCAAACTCCAAACCCACTGCCACTGGGTAGCTCCAACTCAGACATACCTGACACACCTGGCAGGACAGGGGAGAGCTGTTCCACAGGCAGTCCATGTTCGTGTCTATGGAAGTGGACCACCACTTCTTTCTCTTGCAGAGTGGTAAATTTGAACAGCTGGCCTTTTGTTTAGAAGCTGGGCACTTTAACCACTGAAATGGCAAGGTTAGTTTAATCAATTAAGTAAAACACAGTGTCACTTGAAGCAACAGAAATCTTTGTGTTTAAAACAGTTTAATGACAGTACAGCTAAACTAAGTCTCCGGGAGACTGACATTTTAAAGGTGTGTGTGTATTTGTGTACTTTCTCCTATGACTGAGTGCATGCTAAAGAGTGAAGAGGGATGATACTCTAAGGGAAAGCCATTGTTTGTTAACTGGTCTGCGAGATAACTGTCACTCTTTCAAGGAGAGTGAGCAGATTGACTGAAGAGTTCTTTGGGATCATGGAAGAGACTGAAAAGAAATTTCAAAATAGTTAAAGCACCAGGATCATAAGGTATATGTTTAACTATTGAGAAATAGCTAAACTATTTTCCAGGTAATTGTTTAATTTTGCATCCTTACCAGTGGACCTCTGGTGGCCTAGTAGTAAGAAGTTGTGCTGCAATCCCAAAGGCACCAGCTGCTCCATAGGACAAAGATGGACAGTTCCCTCCTGTGTGCTTTACTGCCTCCGAAAACCCATTATAGGGTCAGTTCTGGGTAGGTTCTAACTCAACTGCACACAATAGTAACCAACCACCAGTGGATCTGCTGTGTGATTCAAACTCTCAGAAGCCACTGGACATTCAGCTCTGAGTCAGCTCCAACTCCACAGCAACAGCCAGAAAGACTGCTGATGTATCAGAGTGGCCAACATCTGTGTGAAGAGTTGATACTGTTAATTAAAAAAAAATTAGCCATTCAATATATAAATGGTGTTTTTCATTGTGGTTTAAATTTCTGAAGGTTCATGAAGGGGGTTATTTATGAGTCATAGGCGACTCGAGAGCACCTAACAAGAGTGACAGTGATTAGGATTAGTGAGGGAGCTCTGGCGGCATAACTTTTTTTTTATTAAATTGTGATTTAAATTGAAGTTTACAGAAAAGTTGAATTTTCATTTATTCATTGCTGCCCAATTTCCTCCCTCCCCCTCCTCCCCCCAGTCCACTTTGCAATGTACTTCTTACTCTAGACTGTTTTCATACAACACATTCTTTAGGGAGTGGTGCTGCTAATCCAAAGGCTGATCATCTCTGGTGGTTCAAATCCAGCAGCAATCTACAGGAGAAATGTGAGCAATCTTTTCCCATGTAGTCTACAGCCCCCCAAGACCCAACTGGAGAGTCAGTCCTGAGTTGATTTCAACTTGATGACAATGACTGATTAAGAACCCAACTGGAGAGTCAGTCCTGAGTTGATTTCAACTTGATGACAATGACTGATTAAGAAAAAGGAGCCCTAGTGGCACAGTGGCAGTACTTGGTTGCAAACTGAAATGTTGTCAGCTTCCATCTGCTTCTGCAAAGACTGCTGCTTTAGAAACCCTGTTGGTAATTCTACTCTTACAGAGGGTTGCTGTGAGTCAGAATCGACCATCGATACACAGTAACTGAAGGTGCAGAGTATCTTTTCATTTGTCAGCTGTTTATCTTCCTGATGAATTGTCTGTTCAAATATTTTCCTTCCTTTAACTTGGATTCTTTGTTTTCTTATTATTAAGATTTGAAAGTGCATGTATGTTCATAGCTACTTTATGTCTCCAAAAATGGAAACAATTTGAGTATTCTTTAAGAGGTGAGTACATAAATGGATTTTGGCACGTCTTTGAGATAAAAGCTACTCCGCAATAAAAAGAATAAATTGACACACACAATAACATGAATGAGTCTCAAGATAATCACAGTGATTGACAGAAGCTAGACAAAAAGTATGCTGTATGATTCAATGTGTATAAAATTCCAGAAAATGCAAACTAAACTATATTGACAAGAAGATGATGAATAGTGTTCCAGAAGTGGGGCGGGGAGTGGTAGATAATGGAAGAGAAAGGAGCGCAAAAAAGGGCACAAGTTAAAACTACTAAAAACCTACTAAGATTAATTAGTGTTGTTATGTATGTACTTAATTTAAAAAAAACTTATGAAAGCAAGTATATTATTGTTCCAGATTTAAATTAACCATATGCTTTATCAACTATCTTGTATTAAACTGTGTTCCTTCAAAATATGTGTCTATTTAGCCAGGGCATAATTCTTAGTAGTTTGATGGTTATGCAATGATGTCATTAACCCCACCTCCACCAATGCAGTGTGATCTGATGTGATGAGCCAATCAATTGCAAAGGAATTAGGATACAAAACCATTACTTAGGTCACAGCTCTGATGCAACCAATATAAGAGGAATTTCCCTGAGGTGTGATGGGTATCAACTTTTATTTTACAAGACATACAGAGAGAAAGAGAGAGAAAAGCAAGTAGGGAAGGAGGGATCTTCTATCAAGAAAGAAGGTCTAGTTTTTCTTTTGCTTTTCAAGGAGAGAAGCAATGGGGGGGGGCGGGGGGAGGGGGAAGGGTTTGTGTGGGGAGAAGGGTGCAGCAATGAATGAATGGAATTCCAAAATCTCTGTAGATGTTCATTGAAATGAAAAATAAACAAACTAAATTAAAAAAAAAAAGAAAGAAGGTCTAAGACTGAGTTTGTTCTTCGGACTCAGGTCCCTGTGTGAGAAATTCCTAGATGCAGGGAAAGACTGATCCCAAGACATACAGAGATTTCCAAGGGAAAAGAGGTTCACAGATGTTGAAAGGGGACAAGGACCTTCCTCCAGAATCAACCAAAAAAGAAAACCTTCTGCATAAATCAGTGCCCTCAGTTTAAACTTCTAACCTCCTAAATTGTGAGAGAATAAATTTGTTTGTTATAACCACTTGTTGTATTTCTTTTGCAGCAGCAATAGATAACTAAACCATGATTAAAAAAAAAAAGAAAGAAAGAAAAAGAAAAGGTACTCCTGAGAGTGAAAGAAAGTGTTTAGAGTGATGGATATGTTTGTTATTTATATATTTAGATTGTGGAGATATTGTTGTTAAGTGTCATTGAGTTAAATACAAGTCATAGTGACCCTATGAACAACAAATATGCACCCTGTCCTGTCCCGTGCCATCCTCCTCATTTTTTTTACACACTTGAGACCACTGCTGCAGTCACTATTTAAATTTGTCTAGTTGAGGGTCTTCCTGTCTTTTTCTGACCCTCCACTTTTCCAAACAAGATGTCCCTTTCCAAGGAATCGCTTCTAGAAACATTCCAAAGCATGAAAGATGAAGCTTTGCTGTCCTTGCCTATAAGGAACATTCTGTCTACCCATTCTACAAGACATATCTGCTTGTTCTTTTGGCGGTTGATTATATATTCTGCACCCGTTTCCAACAGCACAACTCAAAGACATCAATTCTTCTTCTGCCATTCTTATCACCATCAAATTGGAAGCAGGTCATAGCTGAACCTCCAGTGGGGTTTCCAAGGTTGTAAGTTGTATGGGAAGAGATTGCCCATCTTTCTCCCATGGAGCTGCTGATGGATTCCAACCACCAGAGAAGAACTGGCTTTTTGTAAGTAGTGCAACTTTGTATGCATCACACCACCAGAGAGCTAGCGCTCTCTCTCTCTCTCTCTCTCTCTCTCTCTCTCTCTCTCTCTC
>NW_006399788.1:5009756-5018145 GCF_000299155.1 Elephantulus edwardii | reverse complement strand
CACACACACACACACACACACACACACACATTTGAGCATTTTGTTAGAAGGGACCAGTTCTTGGAGAAGGACATCACACATAAAAAGATAGTTGCTGTAATGTGCCATTGAGTCGCCTGCAACTCATAGCAACTCTAATAGCTCAGAACCCTGCTCTGTCCTA
Source organism: Elephantulus edwardii (assembly GCF_000299155.1). Lineage (NCBI taxonomy): Eukaryota > Metazoa > Chordata > Mammalia > Macroscelidea > Macroscelididae > Elephantulus > Elephantulus edwardii. The sequence continues at coordinate 5,017,982 of NW_006399788.1, read as the reverse complement.
TGCTAAGCCATTGCCCCCATTACCATGTCAATCCATGTCATCTGAGGGCTTCTTCTCCTGCGCTGTCCTTCCACCCTTCCAAGCATGATGTTCTTCTCCCAGAACTGGTCCCTTCTGGCCCCATGCCCAAAATATGTAAGACAGAGCTTTAAAATATTTTCCTCTAAGGAGAAACTTCATTTCACTCCCTTCAAAACAGACCTATTTGTTCTCCTGGCAGTCCATGGTCAATGCCCAGTTCTAGGGTGCACAGCAAGTAATTGTGAAGATCATGGCCTGGATCAGGAACACCTTAGTCTGTGTTCTAACATCATTGCTCTTTGGCACTTTGGAGACATTCTTCACAGCAGAATTCACCAATGCAATTCACCTTTTGATTTCCTGACTGTTGGTGTCAAAAGTGTTGTTTATGGAGGTGAATAAGCTGAAATTGTTAATAACGTCAATCTCTTCTTCATCTATCATGGTCTTGCCAATTGTCCCAGTTGTGAGAATCTTTGTTTTCTGTCTGGTTTGTCTTCTTGATGTTATACCTTGATCCATATTGAAGACTACAAAAAAATGGGAAATATATAGTTATTGCTGTTGTTGTTATGTGCTCTTGAGTCTCCTACAACTTATAAAGACCCTATGTACAACAGCCCTAAACCCTTCTCTATCCTTTGGCAATCTTATTGTCTCTGACACACCTATCCTCATTTCTCCAGTGACAGAATCAATCCGTCTCATTGAGGGTCTTCCTCTCCTGCACTGTCCCTCCACCCTCTCAAGCATGCCGTCCCTCTCCAAGGACTGGTCCTACCTTGCAACACATCCAAAGTATGTCAGATGAAGCTTCAAAATCCCTGCCTCCATGTAGTGGCCTTGCTCCACCCTCTCCAGGACGAACTTGTTTGTTCTCCTAGCAGTCCATGGTTGTATACTCAATAGTCTTCTCCAGAACCACAGCTCAAAGGCATTAACTCCTGCTATCATCCCTAGTGGTTGTCCAGCTCTCCGATGCACAACAAGTAATTGCAAAGACCATGGCCTGTATCAGGTGCACCTTAGTCTCCAGATTGACATTGTTGCTCTTGAGTATTCTGGAGAGTTCTCTGGGGAATATATGGAGGATCAGCAAAAAAGAGGATGATTCTCAAGGAGCTAGACTGACAGTCACTGTAAGAATGGGCTCAGCTGTATTAGAGATGATGAGGATGGCACAGAATAGGAAAGGGTTCAGATCTATTGTTAATAGAGTTACAGTTAACTTGATGACACATAAAACAATAACAACAATGTGTGTATCTCATAAAATTGTCATTTTAAAAAATATACTTTATTAATTTTAATGAACATTTACAGAGATTTTAGATTTCCATTCATTCACTGTTGCACTTTTCTCTCTGCCCCCCCCCCTCCAGTTCTCTCCTCTCTTCAAAAAGCAAAAGATAAACTCCTTTATTGGTATAAACCCCCCGCCCCGAATGCACTCCACTATGCAACCTTAATTCTGGATTCCTGTGATAACCATAACACCCTATCATATATCACTTTTAAACTGTTCTCTCCCTCATCTGTTCCAATGCAATATATATAATCTATCCAGTTTTTCTTAGTCTTACCTGAACTCTGATGTCCATAACCGCCATCCAAGCAGATATATGCACACCCATGTTTACCATGGCTTTGTTCACAATAGCAAGGAGTTGGAAACAGCCTAAGTGCCCATCAACAAACAAATGGATAGAGAAGCTGTGGTATATTCACACAATGGAATACTATGCTCCATTGAAAAACAAGGAACTCATGCAATATTATTCAAAATGGGTGACCCTTGATGACATTATGCTGAGTGAAATATCTCAGTCACAAAAGGGCAAATACTGCATGGCGCCACTGTTGTAAAACAGGACTGACATCGGGGTTGGGGGGAGACTAAGAAAGATGGGTTCAATAATATATACTGCATTAAAAACAAGGAACTTATGCAATATTATTCAAAATGGGTGACCCTGGAGGACATTATGCTGAGTAAAATATCTCAGTCACAAAAAGACAAATACTGCATAGTGGCACCGTTGTAAAAATTGTCATTTTTTTAATAAGTATAGTTTATTATCTATCAATTATACCTAAATAAAGCTGTTAAAAGAACAAAACAATTGTCATAAAATATACGTTTCTGTGCCCCACTTCAGAACTCCTGCTTTATACGATATCCAGGAGTTCAAGTCAGAAAGATTTTGAAAACAGCAGGGTGTAAAGGAAATCATACTATTTGGAGCCGTATACTATGGTGTTTTACTTTACACCAGAGCTACTCTTCTAGATTTCAGTCCTCAATTCCCCAGTTTCCACATTCACACAAATGGAGTGATAAATGGAAAAGCATCTTCTCAGGACTATGATGAGGCTCCAAGCAAGAAACCAGTGGTAGTGCCTGGTATAAAGTAGAACTCAATAAATGTGCAGTTATTTAATTCTTGTTTCTCTGCAAGCCTCTAAAGGGGAACTGATTGTCTCAGGGAGGGGACGCCAGGTCCTCCTCTAGTATGGACATGTGTATCTGTGTGTGTGAGGGTAAGTTTGGTCTTGACTAGCCAAGGACTCACAGTAAAGCTCCAGAGGACTTTGGGAAGTGGGATCCCAGCAGCAACCACATTTACCGACTTTATAAATTCCCCACCAAACATGCATTAGGGAACAACCCCAGCTCCCATAAGTAATTGTGGTAACCGAATGTTTATCTCAACTCTGCATCAGGACTAGAAGCTAGAAGCTTCCCTTCACATTAGCACATTAACTGGCTAACCTGCTCTGATCTCCTGGCCCAAACTGAAAGGAAGTAGTCAATGTGGTTTTTTGGTTTCTTTGGTTTTTTTGTTTTGTTTTGGGTTTTTTTAACTGCTCTGCATCTTCCTCCCTCTTTGTAAGCTGTGCCTCGCCTTGTCTTCATTGTCCCAGAAGCTACAAAGCCTCTGCTCTGCTGGGCCCCTGCAAGGAACTTATGGACACATACCTCTGTGTGTGTGTGTGTGTGTGTGTGTGTGCATACACACACACCCTCCCCTTCTACTCAGGGCCAGGGTGATGAATTGCGGCAGCGTTTGAAAGTCTCCTTATCGCTTTGGTGCACATGTGCTCAGATGTGTGTGCTGTGGGAGTGTGGGAGGAATTCAGTGGGGAGCACAGAAAGGGAAAATGAGCTCCTGGCTTCCCTTGTCCCTGCCCTCTTTGTCTAGATAAAATTTCAGATGCTGCTGAGTGTCTTGTCAGCAAGTCTTCTGCAAAATAAATAGAGGTACCTTTTTTTTTAAGAAAAAAAAAAGTTGATTTGCTCAGTATTTAGCCTATAGGAGAATCTGTACAAACGCGGATGAAATGCCTGCTCCCTCGTGTTGGCGTAACTACCTGTCTGACAGGCTTGGAAAGACAGTCAAGAAAGAAGAAAAGCGACATTTGTTGAGTGCTTACTGTGTGCTAAGTCCTTTTGTGCACATACCTTTAATTGTTCTTGGGGCTTTCTACACACGGTCTCTCACACACAGTTGGTGCTCAATAAGTGCCACCGTGCCTGTACTGAGTATCAGGGTATGGGATTGTCTTGGTTGTTCTGTGAATTACTAACTGGCTGATATAAAGAATTACCCCTGTGCCCGGGATAAGGGGCACAGTGAGAGGACACTAAGAAGCAACAACTTGACTTTAAAGAGGATTGTCTTTCCCCAGTAAATCAAAGCACTCTTTTCTTCCTTTTTCCTCCTAATTTATTTACTGGCTTTATTAAAAACACACTCTGCTTAGTATTAGGCTGCAAGCTATACTGATAGAATTAAAAAGAAAACAAACACACTTCAAGCAATTAAGTAAATTCTTTTTAAGCTGGAAATAGCTCTGTAAAATAGGATGTATCCTTTCTCTACTTATATGTGTAAGTCGAGAGTGAGGATTTGACAGGGCCACCTGTCCAACCATCCTTACCAATGTCTCCAGTCTCTGGGCAGGTGAATGTGGGACCTTTGAAAAGTTCCATCTTCATTTAACATTGTTACAGCACCTTGTCAACTTATTCTAGTGACTGTCATACTGAGAGGTTTCAGGATTTGTACATCTTTTCCTGAATATACTAGAGTGGACAATTTTTGTTGGAAAAACCTAAGAGTAATATACAGATAAGGTCACGCTAGCTGTGAACTATCACTGCCTGAGATAATGAAAACATGCTCAATGCTTCATTACCTGGATCTTTGAAAAAGAAGCAATTATATCCTGGCTTGTGTCTACCTCGTGCTGACCAGAGAGTAGCGCTGTGCTCGATGACTGATTTCTTGGACATAGATTGCCATACATTTCTCCTGAGGTGCTTCTGGGTGGTCTGAAGTGATATCTGTAAAATTACTAGTTGAATTTGTTAATCACTTGCATTATCCAGGGACTGCTACACAGATCCCTCGTATACTCCATTTTGTTAAAACACTCACAAAGCATAAATTAATGGTATTCACCCCATTTGACAGATGAAGGGACAGAGGCACAGTTTAAGAACGTTTGGAAATAGGCTGACGATCAAACATAAATAAAGCCAGAACTTTAATCTCCGGCTTTCTCACTCCAAATCCTGTACTCTTGCCTCAGTGCCTGCGGGAGCATATTTTTGGAATTAAAATTCCAGGCACATGGTTTGAAGAGATTGAGTATAAAATTTGCATCAGAATCATTCTGACAAATTAAAGTGTCCTGTCCTTATAATTACACTGTATTGGCTCTCTAGACTGAAACGCACACCTGTGAGGCCTGGGGCCCATGAACGTTAGTTGTAGCACGGGGAAGCCTCTGAGTGGACACGTAAAGAGGTTACAGTCAGCACACGTTCCTCCCTAGTTCCCTCCCATTCAAGCAAATAGCACGTTCTCTTTTTGGTCACCAGATGGTCCCCCAAAGTAGACAAAGCCTGTAGGCTTCAAAATGCAACAGTTTTGAATTTGGTTTCAAATTTACATACGTGATTGGCTTTTAGCTCCCTGTTCTGACACTGTTTGTGGTTACTGGTTTTGTCCTGAGCAGCCCTGCACTTGAGAACTGGCCAGCCTCCTTGTCTGACTGACAGCCAAGGCAAAGGAGAGAAAAAGGACTGAAAAGTTGGGTCTTCATTTTCTTGTATATTAAACAAAGGCAGTGCTTTGCTTTCAGTTCATTGGGGTGATTGGATACCTTAAATTCTTCAAGAAAGGCAATTACACTATAATTTAATAATGGTGAAAATGCCAATAACACTAATAAAGTCCTTCCTAAAGTCATCTGGGGCAGAACGCTCCCTTGAAGAGACAGCCCATGGCATTGCAAATTCAACCTGCTCAAAACAGAGCCATGCTTTGGCTGTTCTCTTCTCTTGATATTCCTCCACTCAGTAATTACTACTATTCTCTTCACTCGAAGTTTAAGCCAGAAACCTTGGAGTCACTTTTGACATACTGGCAGTCCCCAAAAGTGTCTGTTTTTTCTTCTGTTCTTTGAGTTTATCATAGATCCTCAATCACAATGACAACCCTTACACCAAAATGTCCTGGTGTGTGTCGGTGGAGGACAGGAGGTTTCAGGACTCCCCCATCAAAGTAGTCATGTTTAGACTTGAGCTTTCAGTCATCTGACTCCTGGGTCAGGGGCAAATGGAGGTTTCTAGCAATTGGATAGTCTCAGTTGGGACTAGAAAATTGGAAAGGAGTTGCAAAAAAAGCAGAATTTGGAACCAACTTTAGCATAAATGCAGTGACTATGGCTGCTTGGTGGAAGATCTATCAACAACCTGTGTTATGCAGATGACACAACCCTACTTGCTGAAACTGAGGAGGACCCGATGCACTTGCTGCTCAGGATCAAGGACTGTAGCCTTCAGTATGGACTGAGGCTCAATGTTAAGAAGACAAAGATTCTCACCACTGGACCAATTGGCAGCATCAGGATGGATGGCGAAGAGATTGAGATTATTCACCGCTTTAGTCTGCTTGGCTCCACAATCAACACTCTCGGCACCAGGAGCCAGGAAATCAAAAGACATATTGTGATGGGAAAGTCTGCTGTTAGGGACCTCTCTAAAGTACTGAAGAGCAATGATGTCTCTCTGGAGACTAAGGTGTGTCTGATACAGGCCATGGTCTTGGCAATCACTTGTTATGCATCAGAGAGTTGGACAATGACTAAGGAGGATAGAAGGAGAATTGATGCCTTTGAGCTGTGGTGCTGGAGAAGAGTATTGAATGTACCATGGACTGCTAAGAAAACAAACAGATTCAACCTGGAGAGGGTTAAACCAGGCTGCTCCATGGAGGCAAGGATTCTGAGGCTTTGTCTGACATACTTTGGTCATGTTGTAAGGAGAGACCGGTCCTTGGAGAAGGACATCATGCTTGGGAGGGTGGAGGGGCGGCACAGGAAGGGAAGGCCTCTACGAGGTGGATTGATTCGGTGACTAGGTTGATCAGGATGAGTGTGTCGGAGACAATGAGATTGGCACAGGACAGAGCAGAGTTTAGGGCTCTTCTACATAGGGTCGTTATGAGTCGCAAAGGACTTGACAGCACATAACAACAACAACATGGCTGTAGCATCCTTGTCTGGGCAGCATAAGCAGGGGTCAGACTAGGAAGTACACATATTGTTTTAATCAGTAGGAGTTGATACCCCTCTACCCACTTGCTCTGTTGATTGGATGTCACTGGGGTTTTGGCCTCTTTACCTCATTGGCTCCAACCCACTTGCCATGTCAATTTTGTGAGCTACCCAATAGCATTCCAATAGTCATTTGCTTGTTTGTTTGTGTTAATTGGGTTAGTTTCTGTGTCTTGCAGCTGCTGACCCTAACAAAGACCTCCTACTGCACACTAGCTCCCCCTCTGAGTGTGATTAGCCAGGGTATGAAGTGGCAGGAAGGAGGGAGAAGGCAGCACCAGCCTCATTATCTGAACACAGTGGGGCAACATTGGTGTTTGGTTTGGATTTTTGTTGGTTTTTTTTTTTTTACTTACTCAGTTGCACCTCCTCCTCAAGTAGTAAGAAAAACTTTCAGACAAGAAGGAAAATTTACTTGTAAAGGAGGACTTTTAAAAGCTGGCAGCTCACCAAATAAAATTACAGTAAGTATTTAGAGGAACAAATAGATGAGTTTTCCAAGTTTATATTTAGTCTATTTCTGGTGGACAAATAATAATTTTTTACGTGATTTCCCAAGATTATGACAAATCTTTAACTATGAGATTTGAAAAGTAAGAGAGCCAGTAATTTACCAGAGAAACACAAAGCTTCATATATTTTTGGAACAAGAGCTAGTCAAGGTAACTCTGGTTTCTTTTGTGATATATGTATGTATGTATATATATATCATTTGTTTGTCAAGGAGCCCTGGTAGGCCCACCGTCCAGTGCTTGGTTGCTTTATGTATGTATATGCATGGACTATGCTTGCCTGAAAATATACGTATGCAGGCATGCTTTTGGCTTATCTCAGGTTGAAAGGAGTTTTGTTTTTCCTTTTCTTTTTCTGACTGGGATATGAGAATGTAAGAATTAGTTCAGACTTTATGAAATGTACATAATTCTCTGTAATGACTATAGGACTTGGTATTGCTTTTATTTTCACAACTGTATCCCTTTAAACTCTTTAAATATGTCTATCTGTAGGGCAGGTATTCTCAGGTGTGATTTAGTACCCGAAACCTCTTCAGATTGTCTACGAGATCTAAACTGTTTTCATCATGTTGTTGTTGATATTCTTAGTTGCCATCAAGTGTACCACAACTCATAGTAACCCTGACCCTGTCCTATCTTTCCCTATCCTCAACAGTCTTGCTATACCTAAGCACCTTGCTCTAGCTATTATGTCAATCCATCTAGCCGAGGGTCCTCCTCTTTCTAGCTGACCTTCCACCTTTCCAAATATGATGTTCTTTTCCAAGGACTGGCTTCTTCTAAACCCATCCCCAAAGTAAGGAAGATGGAGCTTCATCATCCTTCCATCAAAGGAACACCTTGGCTGCACCTTTCTAAAACATATTTATTTGGCTTTTGTTTTCTTTTTTGAAGTCTATGGTATATTCACATGCAAGCAACATTCTACTGAAGATTATCCAAAACGACTGGAACAGTACATCAAAGGAGAACTGCCAGAAGTCCAGGCTGGGTTTAGAAGGGGTCGTGGTACTAGGGATATTGTAGTTGATGTTAGATGGATCTTGGCTGAAAGCAGGGAATA
>NW_006399788.1:5006443-5008841 GCF_000299155.1 Elephantulus edwardii | reverse complement strand
CTTGGAGAGGGACATCATGCTTGGTAGGGTGGAGGGACAGCGCAGGAGGGGAAGACCCTCTATGAGGTGGATTGATTCAGTGACTGGGGTAATCGGGGTGGGTGTGTCAGAGGCAGTGTGGTTGGCACAGGATAGAGCAGGGCTTAGGGCTGTTGTACATAGGGTCGCTATGAGTCGCAAACGACTCGATAGCACATAACAACAACAACAACAACATGGTATATTCAGTTCTCTTCTTCAATGCCATACATCATTGATCCTAGTTAATGTCCAGCATTCTGACGCATAGGAAACAATTGACTTGCATTAGAGACATTTTTGTCTTCAGACTGACATAAAATGCTTCTCAATACCTTGGAGAGGTACTTAATTGCAGACTTACCTAATGCAGAATTTATTATTAATATTTATATTATTCATATATATTATAATCCAAGCATGTTCATTGTGTTTTATTCAGTATTTCATTGACACTGTATATGTTCATTTGTATTGTAGGGGTTTGTTCCCCCACTTACAATCAACTTACTAATAACTGCTTTTGTGAAAGCATGTAAGCCAGCTACTTCATGCCTCATGACCTAATATCCCCTTTTTAGATAGCCAATTTCTGATTTGCCGATCCTTGACAGAGCAGTACTCTGAGAGAGCAAGCATGTCCCTTTTGCTGAAGAATCCTCTACCCGCTTGGAAGATTTGACCATCTGCACCTACAAGCAAAGCCCAGTCCAGAATAAGTCATCAGGTTGTAACAATCTACCCTGGCTTACTGCATGGATCACCTGGATAATGTACCCTGATCAACTCATCCTCAGCCATCCATGACTAAGTTCAGCTGGGCATTAGCTGCAAAGCACAGGAGCATACACTTCTCTCTGCATTCCAGATCTCTTGGTCTCCTCGCTCAACCTTAGCTCCCACATGGGGCTAAGTCAGGTCAACTAGTCAGAAGTCCTCACCACAACTTTTTTTTTTTTAATTTCTTGACTGCTACTACCAACAGTATTTATTGTGGATTCTAGTAAGATACAATTGTTAACCACTTCAATCTTCTCCCCATCCATTATGATGCTGTCTATTGGCCCAGTGGCAAGGATGCTTGTTTTCTTGATGTTGAGCTATAATCCATATTAAAGACTGTAGTCTTTAATGTTCTGCCATAAGTATCCCAACTTGTTGATACATTACACAAAGTCACTTCCTGCTCATATTGGCTAGGGCTATATACAACAGAATGAAATGCTTAATTTGTGCCATATTCATAATCCTGTTGTGACTGACCTTACTGCTGTAGTCACTGGGTCAATTCATCTCCTTGAAGGTCTCTTTTTCACTCACCCTCTGTCGTGGTGTCTTTTTCCAGGAAGTAGTCATCCTGATAACATGGCCAAAGTGGATGAGATGAAATCTCACTATACTTAATTATTTTTTTTTTGCATTTATTTATTTGTGCATCAGAGAGTTGGACAATGACCAGGGAGGATGGAAGAAGAATTGATGCCTTTGAACTGTGGTGCTGGAGAAGAGTATTGAGGAGTACCATGGACTGCTAGGAAAACAAACAGATTCATCCTAGAAAGGGTTAAACCGGGTGGCTCTTTGGAGGCAAGGTTTCTGAGGCTCAGTCTAACATACTTTGGACATGTTGTGAGGAGAGACGGGTCCTTGGAGAAGGACATCATGCTTGGGAGGGTGGAGGGACAGCACAGGAGGGGAAGGCCTTTTGTGAGGTGGATTGATTCAGTGACTGGGTTAATCTGTATGGGAGTGTCAGAGACAGTGCAATTGGCACAGGACAGATCAGAGTTTAGGGCTGTTGTACATAGGGTCGCTATGAGTCACAAGTGACTCGACGGCACATAACAACAACAAAACATTATTAATTTCAATGAAAATTTACAGAGACTTTGGATTTCCATTCATTCATTGTTGCACTTTTCTCCCTTTCCACACCTCCCCCCTAGTACACTACCCTCTTAGAAAAGTAAAAGAAAAACTCCTTAATTCTAAATGGCATTCTGACTTCTTTTATTTCAAAGACAGACTTGTTCATTCTTTTGTCTGTATATTTAATGTTCTTCATCAAAACCATAATTTAAAGTCACTAATTCTTCTTTGGTTTTCTTTATTCATTGCCCAACTTCTGTGTGCTTACAGGGCAACTGAAAGTGCCATGACTTGGGTGACATACACCTTAGTCTTTGAAGTGACAACCTTGCCCTTCAGCATTTTAAAGTACTTGGCAGCAGCTTTGCCCAATGTCTTTTGATTTCTTGAGTTGTTGACTGTGGATCCAAATAAAACGACATTTTAAAAAAATCTTTTTCTTCAATTATTATTTATCTTTTCTTCATTTATCATGATATTGCTTATTTTCCACTTGTAAGAATTTTTTTTT
>NW_006399788.1:4992980-5004005 GCF_000299155.1 Elephantulus edwardii | reverse complement strand
TTAGAGCTGTTGTGCATAGGGTCGCTATGAGTCGGAAACGACTCGATGGGACATAACAACAACAACAACAAAATAAAGTCCACAATAATTTGTCCTAGACACAGAGTTTGAGCCATAGGGAGTTTTGTTGTTAGCCCAAAGGCTATGTACATTTCTCTGACAGTTCAAATAGGAGGGGAAAGATGGGTAGTCTCCTCCTGTACAGGTTTCAGCTTCCTGAAAACATGCTGGAGGGCTAGATAAGAGTCATTTCCAACTTGAGAGCAATGAGTTTGAGCTTGAGTTTTGAGCTCTAGAGGAAAACAATTACTTGTGAGATGACTTATGAGACTCATCACAACCTTATTCTAACACATTTATGGGATGGTAAATCGAGGAGGAGACAGAGGGTCAGGGAGTCTATAGAGTGTAACTAGGTTTGCTACATCACAGTTCCCAGGGACAGAGAAGCACAAAATTCTGTGTTGTCGGGTCACACAGGCGATCTGGCCCTGGAAATAGGTGACAAAGAGCTACAATTGCAGGATTGAGCTTATGGAGAGCCTACAATGTGGGCTCAGCTACATTATATGAACTTTCAGAAGACTGGGCATTTTAAATAATCCTGTAGACCTAGAGGCATAGAAGCTGTGTCTGGTTGGTGGATGTTGGGTGATCAGGATGGTGAAACATGACCCAGGAGTGTCAAAATCTGATCAGCAGAGTCTTTGGGGAGAGGTTTTAATCAACTGTTCAAGAAGGAGAATGGACAGACCTCCAGCTGCCGATTCCAAACTGATTCAATAAAGTGTTTCAAAACTGTGGTTGTGTGCCCTCACCCTCATCTCAGTCTCTCAGTGTGTAGGCCTTCCCCTTTTTGCCTACTCTGACCTTTCATGGTTCTGTAAGTTCTACTTACCTGGCCATGATCCTTTCTGCATATTGACTCCTTCAGGCTCCCTTACTCAGACACTGACCTGTGGGTCTCCTCCTTAGCTCTGCATATAAACCATAGCTATGGAATAGAGGCTGCTGTTCCTTCCTGACCTCCTAGATCTTCTCAAGTCCTCTGAAATGAGGGTTATCAGGGTCTCTCCAGCGTGGTGCCCCAGTTGGGCGGAAGGTCTAAGGGACTGGATGAACATGGAATAGTGGTACTGTGTCACTGTTTCTGCTTCTGCTTCAGAGTCACCCAGGTCAGCCTGACTGGTGGGATCGGGGGCAGGGCAGAGGGCTGCTTGTTGGTGCTTCTGCTGCTTGAACAGACCTGTAACCAATTATGACTGTTTGCCTCCCCCTTACACATCTGCCCTCTTCTTATTTCCTCTCCCTCTCTCTCCTCGTTCTCACTTGGTTTTATCCAAATAGGCAGCCCAGTGGATTTGTATCAATAAGAAGCAATCAGGAGCAGCCATAATACTTGCAATCAATATATAATTGCATCAGGGTTATTCCATTACCTCGGGCCTCTCCACACTGATTACCGCTGAGGCCTCCTGATTCCAACAGTCGTTTCTCCTGTGCTGTGGGATTCAGTGGTAGAACGTGAGTGCGTGAGAATTGTCAGGTTGGGCCTCAGCTAAAGGTTTTCTTATGCTAACAGGCCATCTCTTAGTTGGGTCCTAAAGGCAGGTTGGGGATCTTCACCCAAGAGAGGGAGACTCTGGATGAGATTCAGTGACTAGGGTAATGGGGGTAGATGTATTTTAGACAATGAAGTTGGTTCAAAGTAGAGCAGGGTTCAGGGATGTTGTACATAGGGTTGCTATGAGTCACAAGCAGCATATAACAATAACAACAACAACAACATTTAATAGATAAGGAAACGTACTCTCACTGCTGTCTTAATGGCACTCAGCATTGTAAGCAGAGAAGCTGTGATGCAAACTCAAGTTCTCTGTTTCAAGTGTCGTGCTGTTTCACTATAGCCAGGAAAGGGACAGTGGGGAATAATTGGTTATCACACCTGGATGCAAATTTTGTTTGGTGATGGCCACTTAACAGACAGGAAGAGTGAGGTGCTGATTAGAATGACTTGGCTTGTTTGGAACTAAAGAGTTTTCTCAGATGTCCGATTTTTAGTCCTAGCTGGGAAAACCTCAGGATTTGTAATCTTAGTTGGGAGAGCACTTGGCTGATTTGTTATCAGGACTCAGATTGGGTAGTGGTGGCGGCAAGCCTTCGTCTTTTGTGTATTTTATGCACATTAATCAGGAAGGACCAGTTCTTAGAGAATCAGCAAGAAAGAGAAAGACTCTGCCAATGAGGTGGATGGACAGCAGCTTTAACAATAGACTTAAACATAACAGTTGTGAAGACGGTGAAGGACCAGGCAGTGTCTCTGTTACATATGGGATTACTGTGCTTTGAAACCAACTAGACAGTACCCAGCAATGACAGTGGAGGGACTGTACTCCTTTCCCACGGCGTGAGCCAATTTCAGACAGCTCCTCGTGCACCCTTTTCCATCTTGCTTCTATGAAGTAATATAATAACAATAATAATTAAAACCCAACTATGATTTAGTAAGTGCTTACTGTGCACTGTGGCGTTACATACTTAGTAATAACAGCAAAAGCTTAGACAGCACTTACTGTGTGCCAGACAGTGTTCTAGGAGTTTTAAAAATATTAGCTCATTTAGTCCTCATTTCCTCCTCTTACTGATGAGAGAATTGAAGCGCAGAAAGGTAAGTCTTTTTGTCTCACATCGTGGCATGAGTGAGCAATAGAAGCAGGTCTCAGATGTAAGCAATCTGGCTGCAGTGTTCATCTGGAACTACTGTCTCTCTAATCTCGGTTAATTACTCAATCAACAGTCAGTACCATCACTAATGTTTTAGAGAAAAGGAAACGGAGGCAGAGACTAGGTCTTTGTTAAGTGAATGCATGTATGAATGAATGAATTGGAGAGCTGTAGAACTTTCCCAAGATTACAAAGAAAATAATTACACTTAGCACACACAACAAAACACTGTAGCTGTTGTTGTATGCCATCGAGTTGGAATTGACTCTAGCTGATTCTCCAAGACGTTGCTGGAGGCAGTTAATAGCATACATAAAAGGAGACTGCCCATCTTTCTCCTGCAGAGCAGCTGGTGGATCCAAACCATGTACCTTTAGGTTGACAGTACAACCCCATTCCCACTAAGCCACCAGATGGGACCATCAATGGCAAAGGTTGAATATGGTGTTGAAGAGAATGAATCTGATACAAGAACATATTCTCTTCTGTTTTTAAGTGCTGTCAGGTTGGCTCCAGCGCTTAGCCATCCTGTATGTAAGAGAAGGAAACACTGATTGCTCCTGTGTCAGTCTCACAATTGTTGCTCCATTTGCCCCTATTGTTGCAGCCACTATGTCGATCCATCTCATTGACAAGCTTTCTCTTTTTCACTGATCCTCTGCTTCACTGAGCATGATGTTCTTCTCCAGGGACTGGTCTCTCCTGAGAATATGTTCAAAGCATGTGAGGTGAAGTCTCAAGATCCCTGTTTCAAAGGAGCATTCTGGCTGTACTTCCTCTCAGACTAATTGGTTTTCTGGAAGTCTATGATATATTTAATATTATTCACTAGCACCATAATTCTTTATATGCAGTTCAAGAAGAGTTAAAACAAATATACAATAATGTTTTGATTCCCAAGTGATGCCATTAAAAGGTGATGCCCCACACCCAAGTGGGTAGTTTTAGAGAACAGAGACTGATGGCATCACTGTTTTGCAGGTAAGGATTTGAAATTGGGTATCAATAGGGCTGAACTCACTCTCTTTCTGTGGACCAAAAGGAAGATCTTGTCTCTTTGAGATTCTGCAGCTCTGGGGTTGCCTGGCCCTCATTGGTTGCTTATATCTTTACAAGGTGTCTGTATTCCCCAGAGTGTATCTATTTATTCTGTTCTTTTTGTAAAACACACTCAGGGAGCTTTAAATTTGGGAGCCACTCTACTCCAACATAACCTTACTTACATAAAATAAAGAAAACCCAAATAGTATAAATATTTACAAGTACAGAAGTTAGGACATCATTATAACTTTTTCAGAGATACAGTTCTATTCATAGCAAGTGATAAAATGCAGAATTGTGGGTGCCTATTGAGTAAAAGTGTGGAGGCAAAGATGGTGAAGCTTCGTCTCACATACTCTGGGCATGTTGCCAGGAGACGTTATTCCTTAGAGAGGGACAACATGCTTGGGGAGGCGGAGGGCCGGCGAAAACTAGGAAGTCCCTCGACCAGATAGACACAGTGAGGGCAGCAATGGGCTTGAGCGTGTCAGAGATTGTGAGGATGGTACAGTTTAGGACAGGGTTCAGATCTGCTGCACACAGGGTCTCTATGAGTCATATTAGACTCAAGGGCACCTAACAGCAGCAACAACAACAACCACCACCTTGAACAGGTGTGGATTGACTGTAATTCAATTCATTCACTGTGGAATTCATTTGGTAGTGGGAGATGAAGGGAATGTATGTTGACTAGGGTATTGGTCTTGTTATAGTTACTTGGCAAAACTCTTCAAATTGTAAACTTAAGATCTGTACAATTTTAATTACCAGAAAGGAAGGTGGGGAAGATAGAGCTGAAATAGAAGAAATAGGGTTTGTGGGTATAGAACACAGCAGTACACAGTTGCAGTGATGGTCCAAGGATCCTCCAGCAAAAGGAGGTGCTGAGAGGTGGAAGAGCCATCAACAGGGAGGCTGTGAATTGCCCAAATTAAGGAAACTAGCTGAACTAGCTCAACTCAGCACCTGAATCTGGGCCACACTTAAGTAGCTCAATTATTCTCATCTGTGAGTGAAGAAAAGCAAAATCTAAGCCCATATGTGAACTACCTTTCAATCTGAAAAGGCCATTCAGCTTGGGAAAGGCTGCAGGTAACAACCTTAGTTGGGGTATGTCCCTGGGCCTTTTGAGAGTTGAAAGTACATTAACATTATGGGCAAAAGGGGTCTTCGTTATGGCAGAGCAGGGGTCTGGGCATGTTCAGAGTCTCAGCTGTAAATCGAGTCCAAATATTGCATGTAAAATAAGTAATTATTGTTGTATACCATAAAGTTGGAACTGAGCTGAAGCTGACGTAGGAATTTTCAGAGACATTGAATCACATGGAAGATTTCCCATCTTTTGCCAGCAGAACAATTTGAACCCCTGAACTTTGAGTTGGCAGCAGAATTCCTTATCACTAAGCCACACAAGAATGCCCTAAAAATGAGCAGTAGGACTGTGATTTTCAGCAGTACCCAGAAGGTCAGGAATTAAACTAGGGTGCAAGGAAGGAGCTAGATTATCAGGAAAGACCTTTGCAAAGTCTCTGGAGCACAGTCTGGGTGGTGATCTGTTGCTTTACTACATGCAGATGATACAACCCTGCTTGCGGAAACTAAGGAGGACCTGAAGCGCTTGCTGCAGAAGGTCATGGACTGCAGTCTTCAGTGTAGATTGAGCCTCAATGTCAAGAAAACAAAGATATTCACCACTGGGCTGATTGGCAGCATCATGATGGATGGTGAAGAGATTAAGATTGTTTATAGCTTTAGTTTGCTTGGTTCCACAATCAACACTCTTGGCACCAACAGCCAGGAGATTAAAAGATGTATTGTGATGGGAAAGACTGCAGTTAAAGACCTTTCTAAAGTACTGAAGAGCAACGATGTCAGTCAGGAGACTAAGGTGAGTCTGATACAGGCCATGGTCTTTGCAACCACTTGCTATGCATCAGAGAGTTGGACAATGACTAGGTTGAAGGAGAATTGATGCCTTAGAATATACCATGAACTGCTAAGAGAAAGAACAGGCTTGCCCTGGAGAGGGTTAAAACAGGGTGCTTCTTGGTGGCAAGGATTCTGAGACTTCATCTGACATACTTTGGACATGTTGCAAGGGGGAACCAGTCCTTGGGGAGGGATGTCATGCTTGGGAGGGTGGAGGACAGTGCAGGAGAGGATGAGATGGATTGATTCAGTGACTGGGGTAATCGGGATGGGTGTGTCAGAGACAATGAGATTGGCACAGTATAGAGCAGGGTTTAGGGCTGTCGTACATAGGGTCTACATGAGTCACAGGTGACTTGATGGCACATAACAATGACAACAACGGTGTGTGACTTTGGGCGAGGTAAATTTTCTGTTCCATGATTTCTTCATTAGCATAATCTTTTGAGAATAAAATATTTAGTGTATCATAGTTGTTTTCTTAGCATTATCACTAGTATTAAATTCTCAAAAGACTCAAACTCATTGCTGTTAAATCAGAACTGACACAAAGCTGACCGACCCTCTAGCCAGTCGTCAGAGGCACCGCGGGAGGCTGCCCATCTACTTTCTTTCAGAGCTGCTGGCTGGATTCGAATCACCAGAGAACTGCTTCCTTTGGATTAGCAGTGAAGTCCCTGTGGATTATGTCACCAGAGTGCCCTTAATTAAAGAAGTGGGGGGAAAACATTCTCCCATTTCACAGTCTAGAATATTAAGGCAGAGAGTTATTAATTCCAATGTAAAATGCTGCATGCAGCTAGTTAGTGGAAGACCTGGGGCTACGTGTCAGATTTCCTGCTTCTTTGTCACTGTTTCTCCCATTAGCCTGCTGTCACAAACCTGCTGTCATTTCCTAGCCCTCTGGACTCATTACCTGGCTCTGTGCAGATCAGAAATAAGGGCTGATTTTCTGATCTTCAGTTTGTTATATGCAGGGAGCCCTGCCTGGGACTTTGCTGGTGGTTAGGCGATATCCTCATTACATTCTGGTGTGTATTTATATCAGAGGTGCCTGCCACCATGTTACCTTGTTGCCTTGATCATGTATGTAGCTGTCAGACCTGGGAGCTCAGAGGCTGACAGTCTGCCATTTTCACAGAAAACACCATCCTTCCTTGTGAGTCTCTGATCTTGACCCTAATCTTTTCTCTGCTCTTGATATCTCTACTCCTGGAGGTATTTACACTTGGAGCAAGTTTGATTGTCCCTGTACCCCTGAGAGTGTAATGAATAAGGACTCAGCATGAAGTTCTAGCCATCATTGGAATGGACACTGGCTGGGACTGGGGAGAAGAGAGGAGCATCATATCCAGGAATTTGGATGGGAAGATGCATACAAGGCAGTTATGGCTCCTAAGGTGGGGCAGAAGTGGAAAAGGACAAGAGGCAGGAGCTGCAGGTGCAATGACTGGGAGGGGCCTGGGGCCGCAGGCAGGAGGCAGTGAAGACGTTCCTGGGCAGTCAGTGGTGGGTGGCTTTCCAGCATGCTCCGGCTCAGGAGGACTTTCGAAGTTTCTTCCATGAATAGTTGTCCTGACAGTTACAAGAAGAATTTCAGAGTACTCATTGGTAAAAGAACATCAATGGAAGCAAAGGATCAGTGAAGGAGAGGAAGACCTTCAATGAGATAAATGAATGCAGTGACTGCAACAATGGACTCAAACAGAGAGCAGGATCAACAGAGGGTTCACTCTGCAAACCTGTGAACACACCTCTGAGTTCCTTCTGTTTGCTAATAAGTTGTTCTGGTTGCTGCAAGTTGGAGTTGACTTCCCAGAACCTAACAACAGCAACAACTGCTTAACCCAAGAAAGAGAGGAGATGCAGATAACTAAGAAACAGCTGCAAGAGGCACTCATTTCTACTAAATACACTAAGGCAGAGTGCTTTTGGTGTTGGCTTGGTTTTTATATGTATTCATCTATTCATTCCACAGCATACAGTACTTGGATAATGGCCTTGTTTAGTATCCAAGAATCAGAAAAAATAATTGATATTCACACAGAAAATTTATTGTTGGGAGCTGCAGTTGAATCCACTACAACTCTTAGGGACCCTGTGAACAACACATCTGAACCTTGTCCTAGCCTCTGCTATCACCACAATCTCTGATGTACTTGAGCCCATTGTGTCTTTGTGTCAATCCCTCTGGTTGAGACTCTTCCTTTCCTTTGTTGTTCCTCTTCATTTCCAAGCATGATGTCCTTCTCCAAAGAACAGCCTCTCTGAGCAACATGACCAAAGTATGTGACATGAAGTTTTCTCATCTTTCCTCCAAGGAGCACTCTGGCAGAACTTTCTCCAGGACATAACTGTTTGTTCTTTTGGCAGTCCATGGGATATTCTTTTTTTTTTTTTTTTAGTAATTCTTCTTTTTACTTTTAAAAAAGGAGTACTTTTATAATTCATATAAGTTGTGTCTCATGCATGTTCATTTTGCATAATCTTTAATTTACAATATATTTCATTCATGTACATTATGGAATTCCCCCCTTGTACAATCATCTTACTAATAACTACATTTGTGAAAGCGTGCTACTTCGTACCTCATGCCCTCATATCTCCCTTTTTGATAGATAATTACGGATTTTCCCACCCCTATCAAATCAATGTTCTGCAGGAACAAGCATGAATTTTTACTGAAGAATCCTCAGTTCTACCTGGAAATGGGATATTCTTACACTTCTCCAACACCACAGTTTAAAGGCATCAATTCTTCTGTCATCCTTATTTGTTATGCAGCTCTCAGATACACAACAAGTGATTGAAAAGGTCATGACCTGAATTGGGCAAACCTTAGTCCTAAAACCGTCATCTTGATCCTCAGCAGTTTTGAAAGGTCCCTGACTGTACACTTTCTGAGTATAATATGTCTCTTTATCTCCTGTTTGTTAGTATCAAGCATATTGATTGTGGATCCAAGCAAGGTGAATTTTGTTGTTGTTTTGTGCCACTAAGTCAACTGTGACTGATAGCAACCCTATGCACAATGGCTCACTGTCTCTGACACACCTACCTCCATTACCCCAGCTGCTATGTCAATCCATGTCATCTTGGGTCTTCCTCTCTTACACTATCCCTCTGTACTTCCAAGAATGATGTCCTTCGTCAAGGACTGGTCCCTCCTGGCAACATGCCCACATTGTGTGAGATGGAGCTTCAAATTTCTTGCCTCCAAGGAGCGACTTGGTTTCACCCTCTCAAGGATAAACCTGTTTGTTCTCTTGGCAGTCCTTGCTATGTTCAACACTCTTTTCTAGCACCACAACTCAAAGGCATTGGTTCTTCTTCTGTCATCTTTGGTTATTGTCCAGCTCTCTGATGTATAGCAAGCAATTGCAAAGACAATAACTTGGATCAGGTAGACCTTACTCTCTATTCTTAGTCTCATCAGTGCTCTTCAGCACTCTGGAGAGGTCCCTGACAGCAGATTTTCCTAATGTGATTTGTCTTTTGATATCTTGACTGCTGATGCCAACAGTGTTGATTATTAACAATCTCAATCTCTTCTCCACCGATCATGGTGTTACCAATTGGCCCAGTGGTGAGAAATTTTTGTCTTCTTGATGTTGAGCTTCAATTCATTTTGAAGACTATAGTCCTTGACCTTCTGCAGTAAATGTTTCAGGTCCTCCTCAGTTTTAGCAAACCAGGTTGTGTCATATGCATAATGCAGGTTGCTGAGTCTTCCTGCAATCCTGATGCCACATTCCTCCACATAAAGCCCAGACTCCTGAATGATCTGTTCTACATACAGATTGAAAAGGTATGGAGACAGGATGCATTCCTTTCCTGAATTGGAACCAAAGAGTCTTTCCTTGTTCTGTTCTGACCACTGCTTTTTGGTCCAAATATTCGTTTTTCATGAGCATATTTGATTGGTGGGGCCTGCAGTGGCACTGCCCAGAGGGAGATGTGCTGCTAACTCACAGGCTACATCTATCTGAAGGTTTGTATCCATCACTGGGTCCCTGGGAGGAAAATGAGCAATCTCCTCCCATTGGAAACTCAATGGAGAATCATCTGGGTCAGTTTCAACTCATAGACACAGAGAAAGAGATATTAACATTACTTCTAATTAAAGAATACAAGCATTTGGCCTATGAATTTGCTATTTAGGGCAGTCTTAGCTTCACTCCTTAAGTTCTTATATAAAGCATTTCTAATCATTTATATTCTAGCATTTTTTTTGACCTAGTAACTATTACGTTGAACATCTTTTAGCTCTTAAGAAGACCTTTGTTGAACTAAGAAAAACAATACCCTTCACAATAGCTAATCATAAGATTAAATACTTGGGAATAAATTTAACCAGAAGCACAAAGGATCTATTCAAAGGAAATTATAAAACATTACTACAAGAAACAAAAAAAGACCTTGAGAAGTGGAAGAATATCCCTTGCTCATGGATAGGAAGACTCAATATTGTGAAAAAGGCAGTATTACCAAAGGCAATTTACACATTTAATGCAATCCCAGTACAAATACCAATCCCATTCTTCAACAAGATGGAAAAAATCTCCAGTTTCATCTGGAATGGAAAAAAGCCCCGAATAAGCAAAACACTCCTTAAAAATAGAAGAAAGGTATGAGGCATCTCACTCCCTGATTTCAAATCCTACTACACTGCCATGGTGGTAAAGACAGCATGGTACTGGTACAATGACAGACACAAAGATCAATGGAATAGAATTGAGAATCCGGAGATCAGCCCATCTATCTATGGTCAACTGATTTTTTACAAGAAGATGAAGTCAGTTAAGTGGGGAAACGACAGCATTTTTAACAAATGGTGTTGGCAAAATTGGAAAAGTATCTGCAAAAGACTCAAGCAAGACCCACACCTCACTCCATACACAAAAACCAACTCAAAGTGGATCATGGATCTAGGACTAAAACCAAGGACTATAAACTTCATTAAAGAAAATCTAGGAACAATGCTAGAAGTCCTAACCCACAACATAAACAGTCTTCCGAGTATCCTGAAAAACCTACAACCAGAAGATAAAGTGGATGAATGGGATCTTCTAAGAATCAAATCCCTATGCAAATCCAAAAACTTCTCCAACAGAGTAGAAAGGGAAGCCACAAACTGGGAAAAAGTATTTGGTAATAACATGTCAGATAAGGACTTATATTCAGAATTTATAAAATACTTGAGCACCACAACAAGATAAAGGTAAATAATCTAATAGAAAAATGGGCATAGGATATGAACAGGCACTTCACCGAAGATGACATTCAGATGGCTAACAAGCACATGAAGAAATGTTCAAAATCCCTAGCTCT
>NW_006399788.1:4989581-4992219 GCF_000299155.1 Elephantulus edwardii | reverse complement strand
GAACTAGTACATTTTTAAATTTAAAAAGATTTAAAAAAGAAGGCATTTGTTATATCCATTTATTGTTATAATCAGTGAATTTGTTTCACATAAGTACTGATTTGTTAAAAATTACTTAAATTTAGTTATGATTTTAGTGAAAGTGTAGAGAAAAATTGGATTTTCATTTATTCATTGATATGCATTTTCCTCCATCCCTTCCTCCTCCTCCAATTCACTTTCTAATGCATGTCTCATTCCAGGTTGTTAATTGTCATACATATAATGTCTAATCAGTCATTCCTTTCATAGAATCCTTCTGTTCACCGATGCCAGTGCAATGTTCATTTTTCAGTACTTTATGTGGGTTTTCTTACCTTTTTGTCACTCTTTTATTTTAATGTTTGAAAAGAAGAATTGTTGGGTCTATTTGTTAAGAGATATTAATTGCATTACCCATGTCCCCCGCACCCTTCTGAAGCTTCGTCTGACATACTTTGGGCATGCTACAAGGAAGGACTGGTCCTTGGAGAGGGACATCATGTTTGGGAGAGTGGAGGGACGGCGCAAGAGGGGAAGACCCTCGTTGAGATGGATTGATTCTGTGATTGGAGTGGTTGGAATGAATGTGTTTGAGACAGCGAGGTTGGCACAGGATAGAACGGCGTTTAGGGCTCTTGTACATAGGGTCGCTAGGAGTCGCAAGTGACTTGATGGCACATAAGAACAACAACAACTTCAGCATTGTTTTTTTCTCACTCATTTTCTGAGAAAAATATGTTAACATAATCCTCTATGAACAACTTTCGCAATTTTGCTCTGCATGTTTTTAAATGTTTCATTTAAATGCTTTTATATTAACTTATTTAGCATTCTCTACTAACACTATTTGGAATATGATTGCTATAATTTTATTCTGGATTTTATTTTTCATCAGTGTAACAAGATTCTCTTTATGCTTCAAATTCTATTGCTATATTTTGTCATTCTTGCATTTTGTGTGTGCTTTCCTAATGCTTTAGCCCAGTCTTTTCATTCTAATCTTCTCCTTTCAATCATTTTGTATAAGACTTATATCTTGTAAACAGCATATAGTTGGCATTTATTGCTTGACAGAACCTGAGAGTCTCTGTATTTTAATGGAAAGGTTTGACCATTTTGTGTTTTGCAATAGGTTTTATTACTGTCAACTCATTTTACTGTTTTTGCATGTAAGACTGCCTGACTAAAAAAATCACAACAAAATACCCTTGTTTGTTTTTGCTTTGTGATTTTATCTCTTTTGCACTTATATTTACTAAAGAGATCATGAATTCTATTTTTTCTTTTAATATCAGATGCTAAAAAAATAAGCTTTTCTAGTGGTTCTTTTATGTTTTCAAGTTTTGTTAACTTTATTTTATAATAATCAATGCCAACAAACAAATAAGGAAGCTATCATGCTATTTATGACTTTTCTTTTTTCTTTCTTTCTTGCATTTTTTAGTTTTTGTGGAATAAAATAGGATTATTACCATCAAGTTTGACACAACTCAAAGCTGACCATCTGGCAAATTTTCCAGTTTTTCCCTTTCTCCTGATGAGAAGCTGGTGGATTCAAACCCTTGACTTTTGGCAGTGTAACTCCTTACCTTCTAGGTCCCCAGAGCTCCCTTAAAACAGAATGTTGTAGTTGCTGTGTACCACCCACTTGTAACTGCCCTGTAGCTGACTATCTGGTGACTATCAGGTGGGTTTTCAGGGATAGTTAATTGCATGGGAGGAGGTTTCTCATCCCATAATATGTATCTTTTACTTTTGAGATTTTTTTTCTCACTTTTCATTCCACTTTATATTCATGCTGTTTATAATTATTTACACTTACTGTTTAACTGACTTCAGTGTTTACCACCAAGCTTTATTTGATGATCTCATTCTTAAGGGAGGTCTTTTGATACCTCTACCATCCAAAATGTATTTTAAGTACATTTTTTCCTTGAGGGAAATGAGCCTGCTACATATTCTAAGTGCTCATATATCTGAAATTGTGTTTCTCTTGTGTTCACAGCTGAATGACAACTTGACTAAATAGAAAAATACTTGAATCATTATTGTTTTTCCTGAGAATTTTGCATCCCTTGATGTTAGAATAGGTAAAGTGTTTTAATAAACAACTTCAAAATCTCAGTGGTGTCATACTTAAGGCTTAGGAGGCCAACTTCCTTTTACTTTTATGGATGACTCAGGAATGTGGGCTCTTTTTATCTTCACCTTAGAGTACTCCACTATGCATTCTGTGGTTTCACTGACCAATTAGCAAAGAGAGATGAAGAAAGAGACAAGGCAATAGATCTCACAGAGATTTCAGGGGCCAGGAAAGGGTGTACTCCCTTCAGTTCGACCCACAGCCCTTCAGTCACAAGTGTCTCCTGAGACTGAAGGGGGCTGGGAAATTTTGTCTTCCTTTATTTCCTGGATCAAAATGAAACGAAGTGATGACACACAGCCACAATATTGCTCTGTTGTTTTTAATTATTTACAGACATATGTAAGGTCACTTTTCATTTTTGGTTTGTTTTTTTTTTTAAAGATCTCTTACATTTTTTTTTCTGAAGATAAATTTTTTTTTCTTAATTTAGTTTGTTTATTTCATTTCAATGAACATCTACAGAGATTTTGG
>NW_006399788.1:4978558-4989054 GCF_000299155.1 Elephantulus edwardii | reverse complement strand
TGGCGCTTTCTCAAAAAGTTGCAAATAAAGATACCATTTGACCCAGCAATTCCACTACTGGGAATATACCCTAAAGAGACCATAAATGACATCCAAGTAGATATATGTATACCCATGTTTATCGTGACTTTGTTTACAATAGCAAGGAGTTGGTCACTTTTCATTTTAATAGCAATAACATTAGTTACAGAAAGGCTTTAGATCTTTTGTCCATAGGGTCAGTATGAATCATGCTTGACTCAACGGCAAACAACAACAACAAGCTATATATTTAAACTGGTTTGTACTTTTGGGTTTTTATTTTCTAATTTCATATTTTATTCCTTTACGTGTGATTTTAGTGAATATTCACAAAAAAAGTTGAGTTTTCACTAATTCACTGTTGCACATTTTCCTCTTTCCCCCTCTTTCCCCCCTCTCCCGGCCCATGCTTGTCATATTTCATCTTCTAAATTCAAACAGTTTGCCAGGATAGATGCAGTTCCCTTTAAATTTATTTTGCCTGCATAGTTATACCATTCTGCAATTCACATTTTCTTCAATTATGACTTTGATTGTTGTTTCTGTATAAATTGCTCTACTTTATTCCTCAGCAATACCTATAATTCTTATACTAGATTGTCTTCTCCCTTTTGCAAGTCTGTTATCTCCCCGTCACTTTCATCCCCCTATTCTTTACTCTCTGAATATACATGGAATTTGTTCTTCTCAACCATGATTGGAGTTTTAGCAGTGTTAACTCTTTCCTTCACTATTTTCCATGAGTTTTATTTATTCTATTACATTTGAGCATCTTCCAATTTCTTTTCTATTTTATCCATCTTCTTTTCAATCTGCTTTCATGTCAAACTGTCTGTCTTCTTGTTTCTGTTGCTATTGCCTTTCTTCATACATTTTATAGAACTTTGCTTCTGTCAGTGTCAGATTACTCAACAAGCCAGGCAAACACACAAGCTTATTCATGCTTATTTACTGATCTATAGTAAACAAATTTCACATTTTTCATCATATTGAAGATTCTGCTAATACATATACATATGGCAGTCCTCAGGCCTAGTTTCTGTGAATCTCCAGAATAAAACAAGCTTGGAAGCAGGAGTGGCATCCACTTAAAAAAAAAAATAAAAAAAACCCAACACCAAAATCTTGCCTCCAGAAACTCTATGAACCTGGAGAAAAAAATGAACGCTTTGTGTTCAAGACTTTCGTTCATAGGGTCGCTATGGGTTGTCTATGACTCTATGGCACTTAACAACAACATACATATACATATAAATGCCTAATCATCCACTACTTTCATATAGTCCTTCGTTCCTCTATTCCAGTGCAGTGTTTATTTTTTTCCCATATTTAATATGGTTTTCCTTATTTTTTGTCACTCTTCTATGGATTCTTGAAGAGTTGTTGTATCTATTTGTTAAGAGATATTATTTGCATTATTCATGTACCCTGCACCCTCATTTATTTATTGCCTACTTGCCTCCAATTCCACAGCACCTTTATGTATAATTTAAACCCTTTTTTTTTCTTTCAAATTTGCAACCCCTGATAGGAATTGACTACCCAGTAAGCATGGAATTATTTGTGCTTACTTGCTAATCTATAGCAAACAGTCTTATATATTTGTGGTGAAACCATTATGAAATTGTTCATTACAGTTTGGAGAGTAAGTACCAGTAAGCCTAGGCTTATCTTGCTTGCTGGAGTCTCCATATCTGCCTTCATTCATTTTCCAATGTGACATAAACCACCAGATCAATGGTTGTTACCTGACAGGACATGAGATTTCCCCTTGGCCTTGCTCTTGCACTCAGCTCTTCAGTTGAGTGAGCAGTAAATAGTTTCAACAATAAATACCCATGGTGAGGCTCACCCTTTCATGCCCACACAGTCCTCAGCTAGGCTTTGAGAGAGATCACAGAGCTCTGGTGTGAGTCATATTCTCAAGTGACTTTCACAGGAGCGAAGGGTGCATTCCCCAACAGAACTTCATTCTGCAAACTCAGTGGAGAGGTCCAGTCTGTTCACCTCTGTGTTATTCACAGGCTAAGAATACTTGCTCAGAGAAAATGTCATGTTATGAATATCTGAGTTCCAGTCCAACCAAGCTCTTCTCAAGTCCATTTCAAGTCATGGGGGCCCCAAGGGTGTCAGAGTAGAATTCCTTTAAAGGAATTTTGAGACTGGATTTTTGGAAGCAGATTTCAAGGCCTTTCTTCCCAAGGTGGACTGGAATTCCAACCTTTTTATTAGCAGCTAGCGTGTTGTGCATTTAACACCATCCAGGGCTTCCAAAGTCAAGGTTAAGCTCTTCATCTCTCACAATTAAGATATTCTAGTTGGCATTTCTGCAGATTTCTGTGAAAAATCAAATATTACACCCTTGAATACAGATTATATCTCATTATCAAGGAAACAAAAATCTTCATCACTGAACTAAATAGCAACATTGTGATAGATTAAGAAAAGATGAAATTGTCAGTGACTTCATTTTACTTGGATCCACAATCAGCACTCATGGTAGCAGTCAAGAAATCAAAAGATGCTTTCCAAGAAGGTTGCCAACAATGATGGAGTCACAGGTCCTGGTGTTGATGGCTGAAGCTACTGGGCCAGAAAGTGGTAGTCAGACACTGTGAGGGCATCAGCTTTTCTGGCAACTTCTACTGGAATAAATCGAAGTACCTTGCCTTCCTCCACAAGTTCATGGACACTAATGCATCCCAAGGGCCTTACCACATCCGGGCCCTCAGCCACGTTTCTTGGTGGACAGTGTGAAGCACGGTGCCACACAAGACCAAGTGTGGCCTTGGGCTGCCTCAAAGCGTTTGACAGGATCCCAGTTTGCAATGACAAGAGAAAGCACATGGTGGTCCCTGCTGCCCCCAAGGTTGTGTGGCTCAATCCCACTGTAAATTTGCTTACCTGGGCAGCCTAGCTCACGAGGTGGGCTGAAAGGGCCAGGCAGTGATGGCCGTCCTGGAGGAGAAGAGGAAAGAGAAAGCAAAGGTGCATTACCAGGAGAAGCAGATCATGAATTTAGGAAAATAGGCTGAGAAGATCCTGGAGAAGAGGATCAGCAAGTACACAAAGGTCCTCAAGAGCAACAACCTCCTGGTCAGAGCCCAGTAAAGACTCTTAATTTAAAACAAGAAAGAAAGGGAAATAAATTAAAAAAAAAGTGTGGCATTAGAAAAATCTGCAGTCAAGGACCTTTTTAAAATGCTAAAAAACAAGGACATCAGCTTAAAGGTAAGGTGCACCTTATCCAATATTTGTGGTATTTTTAATTGTTTCCTATGGATCTTTCTTACAGAAGGATGTCTATTTGTGTTTTATTGCATATGTAAAGGCATTTTACTATGTGAATCATAACAAATTATAGCTAACATTGAGAAGACTGGGAACCTCAGAACACTTAATTGTACTTATGAGAAACCAAGAGACTTGTGAGAACAAGCAAGCAAACGCAGCATGATTTAAAATTAGAAAAGATGAGTGTCAGGGTTGTATCCTCTCTCCATACCTATTCAGTCTGTTGAGCAAATTATTTGAGAAACTTAACTCTATGAAGAAAATATGGTCTCAGGAGTCACAGGAAGACTAATCAATAACCTATTTTATGTAGAAAATACAACCTTGTTTATTGTAAGTGAGGAAGACTTGAGCATTTGTAGATGATTGAGGACTGCAGCCTTCAATATGGATTTCATTTCAACATCAAGAAAACAATAATTCTCACCACTGGACTAATAGCCTGGATCATGATAGATGGAGAAAAGATTGGAAATGTCAATGGTTTCATGTTACTTAGGTACACAATCTACACCCTTGGTATCAGCAATTAGGAAAGCAGGAGATTTATTGCTTTGGGAAAATGTGCAGTCAGGGACCTCTTCAATTAATTGGAGGAGTAATGATGTCAGTTTGAAAACAAAGATGTGCCTGACTCAGGCCATAGTCTTTCTAATCATTTGCTATGCTGCTGAGAGCTGGACAGTGAATAAAGATGACAGATGAAAAATTGATGTCTTTGAGTGCTCCTTGGAGGCAAAGGTGATTAAGCTTTATCTCACATACTTTGGGCGTGTTGCCAGGAGAGACTGACTAATCCTTGGAAAGAGACTTCATGCTTTAAAGTGCAGAGGATTGGCAAAAGACAGAAAGACCCTCATCAAGATGAATTGACACAGTGACAGCAGCAATGGGCTCATGCATGTCAGATTATGAGGATGGCACAGAATAAGTCAGGGTTCATATCTGTGTTTCAGAGAGTCATCCTCTCTGTTAGTTTCTCTGGAAACTAACAACAACGTTCTTTTATGATTAATTTAAAAAAATATGAGCAAGTTTTCTCTTTCAAAAATACTCAGCTTCGTTAGTTATGTTTAGAAGCTGATAAAATTTTAGAAGCATTTACATTTTACAGGAAATGAATAATTTCTAATATTATTAAAGATGGAAAATGTTTAAATTATATTTTAATACCAATATAATCCTAGCATCCAAACAAAAGGAAAAGTATAATCTGAGTGCTTTTGGGAAATAAAATGGAGATGCTTCATTCCACATACTTTAGGAATGATTTTAGGAGAGGCTAGACCATGGAGATAGACAACGTCCTTGTCAAGGTGAAGGCTCAGCATAGGGAAGACTTCCACAAGATGGTCTGACAGTTACTGTAGCAATCATCTGGGCTCAAGTATATTGGAGCCAGTGAGGATGACACATGATAGGGCAAGGTTCAGATCTGTTTTTCATGGGGTCATTATGAATCTTAGTCAATTCAATGTCACAAGACAACAATAACAACACAACCAAACAAAGATGTTATTTGTTGCATGAAGTAGAAATGATAATCCTTAAACCAAATGCCATTAGATCATATCCTTTGATATGTTAAAAATAGATGTGACCTTATGTCCAATTTAGTATTCTTTTAGGAACACAAAAACATTAAAGTTTCAGAATCTTATTAATACAATTCAGGAGTGAGTGAGGCAGACTAAATTTTGGTTTGTGTCCTAAAGACATTTGATTAAATAATATTAAATTATTGGTAGAAATGTAATAAAATGAATAGAACTGCATCAGTTGACCCATGAGTTCAATGTTAAATGCTGTTTTTGTAACCAGGTGCTGTAGAGTTGGTTTTAATGCACAGTGTCCCCATATATAACACAACAAACCACTGCCCACTTCTGCATCATCGTCAAATCATTCCTATATGTGATCCCATAACATCCACTGTTCATCTCATTGATAATCTTCCTTTTGTCACTTCTGAATCTCTACTTTCCCTAACCTGATTGTCATCTTCTAAGGACCAGTGACTCCTGATTACTTATCTACAATATGTGTCAAGTCTCGTCTCGTCATCATCCTTTTAAAGGGACATTCTGGTTATACTTTTTCTAAGACAGATTTGTTTATTTTTATAGCTGTCCATGGAACATCCAATATTCTTTGCCAATATTATAATTTAAAGGTATCAGCTTTCTTATTCGTTGCTTAATATTCACATGTATATGAGGCAATTGAAAATACAATGTCTTGGGCAAGATGTTCTTTTGTCTTCAAAGTTACATCTTTGTTTTTTAATACATTATAGAGATTTTTGGCCTCTCTGATGGCATAGTCCATAGAAAGTTTTATATTAACCTAAAGGACTAATATCTCTGGTGGTTTGAATTAAATATTCATTGTCTCTGAGAAATCAAGATTGTAAGTCTTCTCTCATTATAATACACAGACTTTGGAACCGGATGGAAGGTTACTCTGAGTTAGACCCCACTTGACAGCAGTGAGTCTTTGTTTTGTGCCCAATACAATTGATTTCTTGACAACTGTTGATCTTAGATCCAAGAAAAATTAATTTTTCAACAACTTCAATCTTTAGCTATCAGTATGCTGCTTATTAGTCCAGTTGAAAGAACTTTGTTTTCTTTCTGTTATATGTAATAGTATAAAGGGAACTCTGGTGTCTTAGTGGTAAGGAGTTGTGCTGCATTCAAAGCCTAATAGTTCAAATCTACCAGCTGTTATTTGATAGAAAGATGAGCATTCTTTTCCTATTAGATTTATAGCGTCTGAAAACCATCTGTAGAGTCACTTGCAAATTGGTTCCAATTTGACAGCACAAAAAATCATCAACAATGATGATAAATGTATTTCCATTACAGTGGAAACAATATAAAGATACCATAAATGCTACTGTTAGGAAATTTTTTTTCTGATAATTTTAGATATATAACATCTGAAACTATGAGTGAGAGATGGCCATTCTCCACCTGTGTGATTTGCAGCCTCTGGAAACCCATTGGAGGATCAGCTTTGAGTCAGTTCTGACTCAGAAGCACACACCAACATTTACAAACTGATATACATGCACTGTTGGTGGAGTCACACAAAGTATATTTTAATAAGTTTTCAAATATTACATATCTAAACTATGCAGAAAAAATGTTTCATTAAAGACTACAACCTTCAATATAGGTTACACTTCAACATCAAGAAAACAAAAATTTGTCACCACTGGGCCAACAGGCAACATCATGGTATATGGAGAAAAGATTGAACTTATCAATGATTTCATCTTGCTCAGATCTACAGTCAACACCCTTGGCACCAGCAGTCAGGAGATCAGGAGATGTATTTCAGCTGTCAAGTACTTCTCCAAAGTACTAAGGATCAATGATGTCAGTTTTTAGACTAAGGTACACCTGATTCAGGCCATGGTCTTTTCAATCACTTGCTGGACAATGAATAAGAATAATAGAAGAAAAATTGATGCCTTTTAGTTATAGTGCTTCAAAAGAATACTGAATACCCTATAGACTACTGCCAAAAGAACAAACAGATATGTATTGGAGAAAGCACAAAGTGCTCCTTAAAGGCAGGGCAGGGATGGTAAAGCTTCAGCTCACATATTTTTGGCTTATTGTTGGAAGAAGCCATTCCTTGGAAAGAGACATCATGCTTGGAAAGGAAGAGCATCAGTGAAATAGAAGAAGACCTTCAATGAGATGGATTGACACAGTGACTATAACATTGGTCTCAAATGTATCAGCAATGATGAAGATGATGACAAGGATGGCACAGGATAGGACAGGGTTCAGGTCCGTTGTTCACAGGGTCACGAACAGTCATATCTGACTCAAAGACACCTAAAAACAATATCAATATGTTGAGTTGTACGATGAGCTACCCTTCAGTAGTTGTTCTTAGTAGGAACATTCTCCTCATAACAACACCAAAACCCCTTTCTCCACTAGGAGACATTTGGCAATCAATGTCTGGATAAAGTTTTGCTTGTCTGCTTCCTAAACAATATGCCTTTGTCAACTCTATGAACTTTGATAAATGATGGTAGTTATAGAAAGACTTCAGGGCTTTTGTTGATAGGGTCGCTATGAGTCGTGCTCAACTCTATATCAATCAACAACAACAACATCTGGTAAGTAAAATTAGTGATATTGCTAACATTCTACAATGGATAGTGTCATTTTTCACAACAAAGCATGCCTACTGGTTGACTCTTTTAAATAGCCATACGCATAGATAATTTAACTTGTCTAGAATTGAACCATTATTTAGTGGGCACCATATAAAATATTTCTTTTAATCTTGTTTAATAATCTCCAAATCCCATAACTCAAGTACTGTCAGTATATTCTTTTTACATATGAGGACTATGGAACAGTAGAGATTTTTTTTAATTTAGGTTGTTTATTTTTCATTTCAATGAACATCTACAGAGATTTTGGAATTCCATTCATTCATTGTTGCACCCTTCTCCCCGCACAAAACCCTCCCCCCCCCCCCATTTGCTCCTCTCCTTGAAAAGCAAAAGAGAAACTCCCTCATTGGTACACAATCCCCCTGCACCTCCCGAAACCCCACCCCCTACCCCCAAATATAATCCACTCTGCAACCCTCATTGCGTACTCCTACGATAAAAATAATGCCCTAAAATATAATACTTTTAGACTATTCTCTCCCCCATAGACTTCAATGCCGTAAACATATTTCATCCAGTTTTTCTCAGTCTTACCCCCACCCCAGTGCCAGCCTCATTCTACAACAGTGGCACCATATAGCATTTGTCCCTTTGTGACTGAGATACCTCACTCAGCACAATGTCCTCCAGGGTCACCCATTTTGAATAATATTGCATGAGTTCCTTGTTTTTCAATGCAGCATAGTATTCCATTGTGTGAATATACCACAGCTTCTCTACCC
Organism: Elephantulus edwardii; assembly: GCF_000299155.1. Lineage (NCBI taxonomy): Eukaryota > Metazoa > Chordata > Mammalia > Macroscelidea > Macroscelididae > Elephantulus > Elephantulus edwardii. The sequence continues at coordinate 4,980,813 of NW_006399788.1, read as the reverse complement.
ATTCGTTTGTTGATGGGCATTTAGGTTGTTTCCAACTCCTTGCTATTGTAAACAAAGCCGCGATAAACATGGGTATACATATATCTACTTGGATGTCATTTATGGTCTCTTTAGGGTATATTCCCAGTAGTGGAATTGCTGGGTCAAATGGTATCTTTATTTGCAACTTTTTGAGAAAGCGCCACAATGCTTTCCACAGGGGTTGCACCATTTTACACTCCCACCAACAGTGAATAAGGGTTCCAGTCTCTCCACAACCTCGCCAGCATTTGTTGCTTGCTGTTCTGTTAAATTTTGCTAGTCTTACTGGAGTGAGATGATATCTCATGGTTGTCTTGATTTGCATCTCTCTCAGGGCTAGGGATTTTGAACATTTCTTCATGTGCTTGTTGGCCATCTGAATGTCTTCCTTGGTGAAGTGTCTGTTCATATCCTGTGCCCATTTTTCAATTGGATTATTCTCCTTTATCTTGTTGTGGTGCTTGAGTATTTTATAAATTCTAGATATAAGTCCCTTGTCTGACATGTCATTACCAAAAACATTTTCCCAGTCTGTGGCTTCCCTTTTTACCCTGTTAGAGAAGTTTCTGGATGCGCATAGGGATTTGATTCTTAGAAGGTCCCATTCATCTATTTTATCTTCTCAAGAAGACAGTGGAATGGCATCTATCGAACACTTAAAGAACACAACTTTCAACCAAGAATACTGTACCCAATAAAACTATCCATCAGGTATTAAGGAGATTTTTAAAACTTTCAAAATCATCCCTATAATTAAGAATAGACATGAGCCTTGGCTCCCTCCCCCCCTTTTTTTTCAAACTGCTATACTAGATTGCTGACAAGGTTTAAAATGCGCGCACACACAAAGATTCTCAGCATCATGATAGATGGAGAAGATTCTGAAATTGTTAACCATTTCAGCTTGCTTGGCTCCACAATCAATACTCTTAGCACCAGCATTCAGGAAACCAAAAGACGAATTGCACTGGGAAAAACTGCTGTCATGGAGCTGTCCAGAGTGCAACGATGTTAGAGGCTAAGGTGTGCCTGATTCAGGTCATGGTCTTCACAACTACTTGTTATGCATCAGAGAGGTGGACAGTTACTAAGGATGACCGAAGTAGAATCGATTCATTTGGTTTGTGGTGATGGAGAAGAGTATTGAACATACCATGAACTGCCGAGAGAACAAACAGGTCTGTTTTGGAAAAGGTGAAACTGAGCTGCTCCAAGCAAGAATTTTGAAGTTCTGTTTCACATACTTTGGGCATGTTTCCATGAGCTACCAGTCCTTGGAGGAGGACGTCTTGCTAGGAAGGGTGGAAGAACAACATGAGGGAGAAACATCCTTAGTAAGATTAGTTGATATTCTAAGATAATGAGGGTAAATGTGTCAGAGATAATGAAATTGTGTCAAGATAGGGCAAGGTTCAGAACTATCATATATAGGGTTGCTATGAGTCACAAGCAACTCAAGGGTACATAACAACAAAAGCAAATACATAAGCATTTCAATCTTATAAAGCACTAATTGTTTTTATAAAAGTAAATGCAATATGTGTCTGTATCCTCCCACATTTTTTGGTCTGGCTTCTTTCACTTGGCATAATATTTTTGAGGTTCATCCAAGTCAAAGCATTTGTTAATTCATTTTTATGACCAGTGTTACTTTGCATGAATCTATTGTAAGTTTCTATTCATTCATCCTCTGACAAACGTTTTTGGTTTTTCCTACCTTTTAGCCATTATGAATAATCCTGATGTAATCAGTCATGTAAAACTTTGGCATGTTGTTGTTATATGCCTTTGAGTCACTTGCAGCTCATAATGACCCAATTTATAACTGCTCTGAACCCTGCTCTATACTGAGCCAAACTTATTTTCTCTGATACACATACCCACATTACACCAGTTACTAAGTCAGTCCATCTCATCCAGTGTCTTCATTTCTTCTGTTGTCCCCCTACCTTCCCAAGCATAATGTCTGTCTCCAAGGACTGGCCTCTCCTTGTGACATGCTCAAAGTATGTCAGACACAGCTTCAGAATCCTTGTCTCCAAGGAGCAGCCTGGTTTCACCCTCTCTAGGATGAACCTGCTTGTTTTCCTAGTAGTCCATGGTATATTCAATGCTCTCCTCCAGCACCACAGCTCAAATGCATCAATTCTTTTTCTATCATCCCTAGTCATTGTCCAGCTTTCTGAGGTATAGCAAGTAATTGGGAAGACCATGGCCTGGATTGAGTGCACCTT
>NW_006399788.1:4964154-4974503 GCF_000299155.1 Elephantulus edwardii | reverse complement strand
GAATGTTCAGATTTAGAGGAGTATCTGACAGACAAGCAATTTGTGGAGCAGTGAAAGATAAATCCCTTATTGTGGAGTTAAGCATTAGTTACAGTGTTGACCCCACCCCTAGCCCAGTGCCTTGACCCACTTACTTCCCAGCTCTCTAAAATTTCCTTAATGGATCTAATTATTTTGTAATCAGGGAGAACAAAAATCCAATAAGTCACAAAAATGATCAATGGAGTCAAACGCACTTTTGATATCCTCACAATAACAATTCAGTCCTCTGAAAGGAGTAGTACACTGCATCTGCATTGATGAGTCAAGAACTAATATCACTTACTCAAGTATATTCACTAGGACTCCTTTGAGGGCAGAAATCCTGACTGCAATTGGTTTAAACAAAAGGAAATAAAATGACTTATGTAACAGAAATTCTGGAGAAAGGACTTTGTTAGCTTCAGGCAAGGCTTGATCTTGTAACTCAATTTTTTGCCCCCGCCCCGCAACAGATACTCTTTCTGCATTTCTGGGCTTTGCCTTCTCAATGTTGGCTCTTCTGTCTCTTTCTCTCTTTTATATGCAGCAGAGATGAGTGTCTTAGTTATCTAGTAACTAGCAGAAATGCTTTAAGTGGACAGCTTTAAAGAACTGAAACTTATTCTTTCTTTGTTCTGGAGACTAAAAGTCTGAGTCAGCATCCTGACCATGTTGATTCCTTCTGTGAATTTCTTTTAGGTGCCCTTCTGACATTGTAGATAAGAGATTTAGTTACTAACTAAATGGTATGGGGCCAATATTGACTCAAGGCAGCTGGGTTTGAGTCTTCTGAACTTTTCTCTTAGTTTCTTTGTCTGCTGGTAATTTTTGGCATTCCTAACTGTCTCTGTCTCCCCCTGTGTCTTTGTGTCTTTTCTGGTTTTTTGAAAGACAGATGTGATTTGGTTTAGGATCCACACTATACTGGTATGACCTCGTTGTTGTTATGTACTGTCAAGTTGGAATCGACCCATAGCAGATACTCCAGTGGGTTTTCAGAGGAGTTTGCTCATCCTTCTCCCATAGAGCAGCTGATGGATTTAAACTGCATACCTTTGAGATTTCAGCACAGCTTCTTGTGACTATGCCACCAGTGCTCCTTATGACCTCATTAGCATTACAAAATAAAAAAAGTCACCAAACAGGATCGTATCCATTGGTACAGGGTTAGGAATTCAACATATATTTTATTCACAATACAATTCAATATATGACAGCAAATCTATATGTAGCACTCCTAATAACACTAGATGTTCATTATGATTGCCTTACACGGATGTACTCACTTGCCTGGATTCCACTTCTAAAATGAAAGTTGAATTCAGCTTTTCTGCTGTTTCACAATCCCAAAACCAAAATTGTGGGCTACTGTTGTTATTGTTGTTGTTGTTAGGTGCTGTTGAGTCACGTATGACTCAGTGCGACCCTATGAACAACAGATTTGAACCCTGTCCTATCCTGTGCCATCTTTATCACCTCTGATATACTCAAGCCCATTTTGGCAGTCACTGTGTCAATCCATCTGATTGAAAGTCTTCCTCTCTTTTGCCATCCCCCCACTTTCCCAAGCCTAATGTCCCTCTCCAAGGAATAGCCTCTCTTAGCAACATATCCAAAGTATGAGAGACAAAGCTTTATCATCTTTTCCTCCAAGGCACACTCTGGCTGCACCTTCTCCAAGACACATCTGTTCTTTTGGCTGGCTGTGAGATAGTCAGCGCTCCAACACCACAGGTGAAAGGCATCAATTCCTCTGTCATCTTTATTCATTGCCCAGCTTTGAGTTGCACAGCAAATGACTGAAAAGACCATAGCCTGAATCAGGCACACCTTAGTTCTCTCTCAAACTGACATCCTTGCTCTTCAGTAATTTGCAGAGGTCCCTGACTACAGGCTTTCCCTGTGCAATGTGCCTCCTGATCTCCTGACTGCTGGTCTCTAATGTATTGATTGTGGATCCAAATATGAAGTCATTGATAGTTTCAATCTTTTCACAATGCCAAAAGAAAAACTGGAGCCATTGGGAACAAAGAAAAGAGAAAGAGATGCTGAAGACTCAACCAATCCAGACCTACCAAATTAAAAATTGAGAGGAATAGAAGTCACTTTGAGTGAACGTTCATTTGTGTTCATTTATTATCGAATGTAATAGATAATATGTATACTGTATGTTTAGAGTAAAGGTCTCTCCTTACACACTGAGGTTTAAAGTTTAAGGAAAGGATTCATCATAAAGATGAGCCTTAAAGTGTTCTTTCACACACAGGTGTGAGCTGAATGGACAAAGGGGGAGGGCCACATTAAGATGTGTAGGACAAATATGCACAAGATCAGGCTATGTGAAATAGAAATTCTTAAGTAGAAATTAGAAAGGCAGCAACAAGGAGGTTGTGGTATTATTAGGCACTGAATTTTGACTAAAGTGTTTATATCTTGACTTTACAGCTTTTTATCTTTAAATAAGAAAGTCCTTATTTAAAACTCAAGATAAAGATCAGCCACATATTAGTTGTGATATTTTGTGTTATTAACTTGCTTTACTTCTTTGACTTCATTTTTCTTATCTATTGAATGGACATAATATCTCCACCACTGGAGTGATATGCAGATTAGAGAATTCTATGCTCTTTGTTTGACGTATTCAGCAAATTGTACATTAGAGGATGTACATAGAGAAAGACTACTTTCTTGGACCTGGGAATATATTTGGAGTCTCTGATTGTCAATATTGAGATGTTGGGGGTTTTTTGTATCCTCAGTATAATTTAACTGTTCTATGTATTGTGAATTTTAACTTGTAAGACAGAGTGTTAATACAGGGAGTTCTGGGGTGTAGTATGAGTGACGTTGTGCTGTTAACCCCAGAACTGTGCATATCTGATGGCTCTCATCCACTGGTGGCTTTGAGGGAGAAAGATGGGCAGTGTCCTCAGGTTGTAATTTGTAGCCTTAGAACCACTATTATACTATAGTGAGCTTTTTTGATGTTAATAAGGCACGAGCATAAATAGCTCTATAAAAATATTATTTACCTCATCTGAGTAAGGTTAGACCTCCTCCAGGATATGCCTGCCTGTCATTTGTGTTTGAATTTTCTATGGAATACCTAGAGAGATTCTGCCAGATCTACATTTGAGGTTTCCAAAAATGAATTAATGACAGGCCACACATGTTGACTTTGGACTTGTCAGTCTCCAAAGCCAGTCATCTGTGACCTTGTTTCCTGACAACGATCATGGTGGGCATGTCAGTGTCTGAAGCTCTTGGCCTCCAAACCAGCAGCCTACTGACCACTTAGACTCTGCCTTCCCGGATACCACCAGCTTGCAGTCTGATATACAGACCTAAGATTTGCCTTTACAAACACATGAACCATTTCCTTTATATCAATCAATCAATCAATCAATCAATCAATCAATCTTCTTTCTGTGTGTTTGTGTGTGTCTTTATCATCTTTATTGGTTTGAATTTTCTAAAGAATCCAGCCTAAGACAGTATAAGAGGCAGCCAAAGGAGGAAGTAAGATTCAGTTGTGGGATTCTTGGGTTCTGTACTAAAGTAGAGTCCGAGTTCGCTTACTAGCTTATGTACATTATGCTGAGCTACTAGTGTCTTTCAGTAGATGATTTCTAGTTGCTAGTTTCTTTAGTTGTTGCTTTGATACTTAACAGGTTCCACCAGGGTTGCTAGACTAAGACAAAAATTAGAATAAAGGCATGGTGATCTATTTCTGAAATCAACAAACACTATGGATGAAAGCATTGTGATCTATTGTGCATGGGGTAATAACCTCAAGAGTTGGCTGCTTTAGGGGCAGCCAGGAGCAACTGGAATGCAAAAGGCAGACTCCCACTGTATAAGAGGAACAATTGGGTCTTAGCTTCCCCTAGACGCACTGCAGATTTATTTGTCGGAAGCTGTGAGACCTCCCTGTTTCCAAGGCCCCATGACATCCTGACTCACATCACCACCAGAGAGCAGCTACCAGCAGAAGATAGAGGCTCCGTGTTGCAGTGCAGCCAGGCAGGGCTTCATGGAAGGGAGACAGGAAGAGCAGTGTTCTGAGAAGGGGTGGGGATGCCCTAGGAAGAGACAAAGTGACTTCTTTGGTTGAGTCTGCCAGAGACCATAAAAACCTCACTGTATAAAATTAGCTTGATTCTATAAAATAGTTACATCAAGGCGGCTGTCAGGAAATCAATAGCACGCTGTAATTATGTCCATAAACATGCTGAAGAAGCAGGAGAGGTCAGAGGCAGAGGAAGGGGGATGGCATCCGCAAAGCCTGTGAAGCCATGACTCCTGGAACTCATGGCCATTGGAGTCACACTAAAGGACCAACTCCTTGTTTCTGCTACTGATTAATCCAGGGAGAAGGAAATTCAATTTGGCAAATGTTTATTGAGCAATTACTTCAAACTAGGCTGACGATGATAACAGTAAGCTAGGGACTCAGTTGGTGGGCCTACTGTCTCCATCCAAATCCTACTTTGGAAACATCCAGAATGGAAGTTACTAAAATGGACATGAAGATAGTGAATATGGATCTTTTACGTAACAAGAGGAGAATCATGTGCTGATATTCATCATGTTTTAGACTTAGAAGTGCAACTTGCAATTCAGTAGCTGATACCAGACTGGGACTACCAGTGGCATAGTCTGTAAGGAGCTGTGCAGCTGAACCAAAGGCTGCATCTCTCTCTGATGCAAATCCATCAACAGGTCCTCATGGGGAAGATAACAGATCTTCTCCATTGTGATTCATAAACTCTGCGCTCCAATGGAAGGTCAGCTCTGAGTCTGTTCCAACTTGATTGCACTTAATTTGTACATAAGAAACTGAAAGATCCATTGTTTAGAGGATACTTAGCTGTTAAAGGTTATAGAAAGGTCTAAAAACATAAAATGGCAACAATTGAACAACTTGATAAACATAGGTAATGCTCAGAAGAGGACAAGTAAGGTCAGATATCATTGCTGGTGTCAGATGGATCTTGGCTGAAAACAATGAATATTAGGATTATGTTCACCTGGATTTTATTGATCATAAGAAGGCATTCAATTATGCAAGTAATAAAAAATTACAAGTAACTTGGTAGACAATGAGCATTTTCCCCACCTAACTGTGCTTGTGAGGAACCTATATCTAGATAGCAAGAGGCATTTTCAAACAGAACAAGAAGATAATGATGCATAGTTTAAAATCAGGAAAATTTTCATCAGCATTGTATCATCATTTCACCATATATACTAAATACAGTGAACAAAGAACCCAAAGAGCTGGACAATCTGAAGAACATCACATCAGGAACTAGAGTAAAATTCATTAATAACCTACAAAATGCACAATCAGGCTGTTGAAAGCAAAGAAGACTTGAAACATTTATTGAAGATCAAAGACTACAGCCTTCAACATGGATTAGTCTTCAAAATAGAGAAAACAAAAATTCTCACCACTGGACCAATAAGTAACATCATAATACACAGAGAAAATATTGAAGTTGTCAAGGTAAGTTCATTTCACTTTGATCCCCAGTCAACAGCCATGAAAGCAACCGTCAAGAAATCAAACAACATACTGCAATGGGAAAATCTGCTGCAAATGATCTCTTTAAAATGTTGAAAAGCAAAGATGTCACTTTGAGGCCTAAGATGCGCCTGGGACTATGGTATTTTCAGTTGTCATATATATATATATATATATATATATATATATATATATTAATGGCCAATGAATAAGAAGATTGAAGGAGAACTGATGCCTTTGAGTTGTGTTGGCAAAGAAAATTGACTATACCATGGAGTGCCAGAAGACTGAACAAATCTCTTTTGGAAGAAATACAGTCAGAATGATGCTTTAAAATGAGGATGGCAAGATTTTATCTCATGTACTTTGGACAGGTTATCAGAAGGGAACAGTCCATAGAAAAGGACATCATCTTTATTAAAGGAGAGGGATATGGAAAAAGAGGAAAATCACCCTCAGTGAGATGAATTGAGACAGTGGCTGAAACAGAGGGATCAAATAGAGAAACTATTGGTGAGCATGGCACAAGATCAGATGGTTGGGTTTTGTTTGTTTTTTTTTTTTTTCTTTTCTATTTTATATAGGGCCAATGAGGAGCCCTGGTGGCCTAGCAGTAAGAAGCTGTATTGCAATCCCAAAAGTGTAAGTTCAAATCCCCCAGCTGGTCCACAGAAGAAGGATGGGCAATCTCCTCTCAAGTGATTTACTGTCTCTGAAAACCTACTACAGGGTTAGCTATGTATTAGTTTCAACTTGATGGCACACACAAACAACAACAACAACAATGTGAGCCAGAAGTGACTTGATGACATCTAACAACAGTGAATGTCACTGAATTGTAAATATGAAAAAATGTTGAAATAGCAAATGACTTTTTTTTCCATAAATCTGTTTCAATGTTATCACAATGATGAAAAATGTTCTTTCAAAATTTGTTGTTGTTAAGTACCATCGAGTCATAGAAGACTCATAGCCATCCTATGAAGGAAAGACCTGAAAAATTGTATAACTTTCATCCTTTCTCCAGGTTCATAGAGTTTCCGGAGGCAAGCTATTTAGGAAGTGGATGCCACTCTTACTTCCAAGCTTGTTTTAATTGGGAAGTACCACCAAACACTGTCCACAATGGGTAACCATTTTTGCATTTGACACATCACAGCAACCATGAGTTACCTCTGTACAGCAAATGGACAGACCAGTGCTATACGACGTAGAAGAATGTTTGACCAAAACCAGTTAAAAGCAGGCCTGAGTGCCACAGATTAAAATCACCCACCTTGGGCTTAGTAGCATAACTTTCTATGCGCTAGGTCAACAAAGCTCCAAGAATTATATGTTCTTTGTGAGACATTGTTTCAGAGCACTTAGAAGTTTTATGCTTTTCCTGTATTATTTCATCTCCTCAAATATATGAGCTTGGAAGTTTTATCTCCATTTCATAGCCGAAAAAATTGAGGCTCAGGATTGTAAGTAAAATTTTCCACATTGTTCTGATAGTAAGGGAAATTTATGTGTGGGTAAGATCCTTGTCTGAATTGCTTTAATTAAAATGTCATACTGATGATTAGGCCAGACTCATAGATGATACTGACTTTACTTAGAAAATGGAAATGTTTAAAGTGGAGGTGCTTGTATGTGGATTGTGATTGTAGAGGGAAGCAAAAAGGTCAATTTGAGCAGAGAGAAGAGAGCCAGTAAAGTGTAGGTGAGTCTTGAGATAAAATGACTAGACATGGACAAGAATCCTGGTAGGATTTTGGCTGCATGAGGGAGAGGCACTGAATAAGAGTGACCCTTGGGACCCTTGTGTGACATGGGGTGATATTGTCCCTAGCTGTGCTGTGTGGCTTTGGGGAAGATCTTAAGACAGGTTGGTGAAAGGGTCTGTCTTGGGCCCATTAACTCACCTACCTGTACCAGGTGAACATTTCCCCCCCTACAGCAGTGTGATGTAATATCTATGGAGTATTGTATGTAGGATTTCTTTCTCAGGAAAATTTTAGGTTTTTGCAAGTCTCGAAAATAAATTAGTTGAGAAATATAATGGTAGGAAGTTTTGTAAGACTTTTGCAAGAGTTAAAAAAACTTGACGATCAATACTATGAGGGAGAGGCACTGAATAAGTGTGACCCTTGGGATCCTTGTGTGACATGGGGTGATATTGTCCCTATATTGGTTTGAAAGTATTTATTGACACCAAGGTGGAAACATGAACAGCAAATCCTGGCCCTAGAAACTGAAGGCTAAGGTCAAAGATTCCATGAACTGGGACTAGAGTAGATAGGCAAAAATCATCAAAGTTTGATCAGTCAATTTTACTTGTAGTCTTTGCCATGTTGTACGGTTTATTAGTTACTGTCTACTGTTTATGATGACCCAATCTTGGGAAAAAATAATCTAAGTTTTTATGCTTGATATACCTTGTTCATATTTGTATGAATTGTATTCCAAGAAATAATAACTTTTAGTAGTGAAATTAAGCTTTAATTGGCCATTTTAACGCATGATTTTGTGTCTTGCTAAGAGCATTTACTGTTGTTTTGTGTCTTTGAGTCAGAGTTGACCCATAACCAACCATCCAGCAGGATTTCAGAGGCAGTAAATCACACAGCAGGAGATTGCTCATCCTTTTCCCATAGAGTAGCTGGTAGATTTGAACTGCCTGCCTTTGGGATTGCAGTGCAGATTCTTACCACTGTTGTTGTGTGCCATGGTGTTGGAACCAACATGCAGCTCACTTTCCAACGTGTTTTCGGAGGCAGTTTAATTGCACAGGAAGAGATTGTCCATCCTTCTTCCATGAAGCAGCTGGTGAATTAAAACCTGCTTTTGAGAAAGTAACAGCTTCTTACCACTAGGCCACCAGAGCTTTCTTCCTACTCTTGTTGTCATGTTGGAACAGACCCCTAACTGATCCTCCAGTGGATTTTCAAAAGCAGTTAATCACATGGGGGTGAACTGCCCATCTTTCTCCAGCAGAGCAGCTGGTGGATTTGAACTATATGCCTTTGGAATTGTATCACAGCTTCCTACAACTAGGCCACCAGAGCCACTCCAAAAAATACATATGGCATTGTCAAGAGCTTGATCATTCACTATAGGTTTCAGTTCTTTGTAGATACTTCACCAAAAAATACAAAGGACAGATGTGAATGTAGTTGTGGGAATATTTGAATTCTTCAATTCTCAAAAGGAGTAATGAATTAAATGGCAAAACCATAATAAGATTAACAGAAACAATGACTTGTCATTTAAGAAGGAAGTGAACTTGTAGAAAGGAAAAAATATACTAACACACAACTTGAAGTTGCTTTTCAACACATTATTAACCATTCAACAAAAGTCAATGTAAGTTGACTGAAGGAAATTTTTGTCTGACTAAAATATTCATCACAAAACAAAGATCAAGACTACTGTTGTTGTATATTGTTAAGTTGAAAATTACTCATAACTAACCCTCCAGTGGATTTTCAGAGGTCATAACTTGCTCGAGAGGAGATTGCCCATCCTTCTTGCAAGGAGCAAATGGTGAATTTGAACTAATTTGAGGTAACTGGTGCAACTCCTTACTTACTAGGCCACCAGAGCTCCCTCAGACTATTGAATAGGCTAATTTATAATTTGGGTGTTTTAAGGTTTCAATATGGAAAGGATAGGTTTTTTTAAAAAAAATTAATTTTAAGTGATTTCTGGCATTTCTATCAAGTTTTGCTTCTTTTAGAGCAAAAATTAATAAAACTAAGAGAAAAAATATATGCACCAACCAGAGCCAAAAAAGAAGAAATAAATGATTTCTACCAACTCTTACTGTCGGAGATAGATCGAACATGCAGTCAAGATGCATTGATAATATTGGGTGACTGGAACGCAAAAGCTGGGAACAGAGAAGAAGAATCAGTAATTAGAAAACATGGGCTTGGTGACAGAAATGAAGCTAGAGATAGAATGATTGAATTTTGTACAATTAATAACATATTCATTGCAAATATGTCTTATAAGAAACATAAACGCAGGTTATACACATGGATTTCACCTGATGGTATGCATAGGAATCAGATCGATTACATCTGCGGGAAAAACCGCTGGAGAAGCTCAATATCAGCTGTGAAAACTAGGCCAGGAGCGGATTGTGGAACGGACCACCAACTACTCATATGCAAGTTCAAGCTGAAACTGAGGAAAATTAAACCAAATGCACAGGAGCCAAAATAATGACTTTGATTTCATCCCACCTGAATTTCAGAATCATCTCAGGAACAGGTTTTAGGCCTTGAACACTAATGAGCACAGACCAAATGAGTTGTGGGAGGATGTCAAATGTATCATCCAGGAAGAGTGCAAACGGTCATTACAAAGACAGAAGAGGAAGAAAAGACCAAAATGGATGTCAGAAGAGACTCTGAAGATTGCACTGGAGCATAGAGAAGCCAACGCACAATGAAGAATTCAAGATATTAAAGAGCTGAACAGAAGATTCCAAAAGGCAGCTCAGAATGACAAAGAAAAATATTACAATGAAATGTGCGAGGAGCTGGAGTCGGAAAATCAAAAGGGCCAAACTTGCTCAGCATTTCTTAAGCTCAAGAAACTGAAGAACAAATTCAAACCTAGAGTTGCTATATTCAAGGATGCTTTAGGCAGAATAGTAAATGATCCAGAAATTATTAAAAGAAGATGGAAGGAATATACTGAGTCATTGTATCAAAAGGAATTGGCAGACACAGAAGAATTTAATGAAATAACATATGAGCAAGAGCCTATGGTGATGAAGGAAGAAGTTCAAGCCGCTTTGAAGGAAATA
>NW_006399788.1:4949659-4962929 GCF_000299155.1 Elephantulus edwardii | reverse complement strand
GGTGTGTCAGAGGCAGGGCGATTGGCACAGGATAGAGCAGGGTTTAGGGCTGTTGTACATAGCGTCGCTATGAATCGTAAATTACTTGACTGCACATAACAACAACAACAACAAGAAGAGAAAAAACCCTTTTTCTTAATGTTTTCTAATCAATGTCTATATATTGAAATATTTGATTTTACCATAATAAATTAATTCATTGTAATATTAATAAACTATTCATGCTTATTGTTTTTATCAGAAAATATCTGTGACAAACTTTATTACTAAAAAGGACTGGTAAATACATATATTGTTGTTGTTAGGTGCAATTGAGTTGGGTATGACTGATACTAACCCTTTGAGCAGATCTGAACCCTGTCCTATCTTGTGTTGTCCTTACACTGTCTGACACAGCCAATTCATTGCAGCGTCACTTTGTCAATTTATCTGGTTCAGGATCTTCGTCTCTTTTGCTGACCCTCCACTTTTCAAAGTATGGTGTCTCTTTCCAAGGAATACCTTCTTCTCACCACATACTCAGAAGATATGAAACAAAGCGTAATCATATTTGCCTCCAAGGAGCACTCTGACTGTACTTTCTCCAAGGTTTATTTGTTCTTTTGGAATTCCATGAGATATTCAGTACTCTTCTCCAACACCACAGCTCAAAGACATAAATTCTTCTTTTATCCTTATTTCTTGGCCAGCTCACAGATACACCGCAAGTGATTAAAAAGACTGTGGTCTGAATCAGGTGCATCATAGTACTAAAACTGACATCATTGCTCTCACAAAGGGCTGTTAATCAAATAAGCCCAACTTTCAAGTCAAAGATGCTTTAAATAAGAGGATCTAGTCACCAAAGGGCTGTTGATCAAAAAAAGCCCAACTTCCAGGTCACAGCTGATTTAAATTTGAGGCCCTAGTCAGCAAAGGGCTGTTAATTGAAAAGAAAAAAAAATCCAATATACATATATTGTTGTTGTAGTAATGTGTCATCGGGTCACTTGTGACTCATAGCAACCTCATAAACAATAACTCTGAACCCTGTCCTATCTTGGTCCAATCTCATTGTCTCTGACACACCTTCCCTCATGACTCCAGTCACTGTGCCAATCCACCTCATCTTACCTCTCCTGCATTGTCCCTCCATTCTTCCAAGCATGATATCCTTCTCCAATAGCCAGTTCCTGCTGGAAAGATGCCCAAAGCATGTTACATGGGGCTTCGAAATCCTTGCCTCCAATAAGAACCTTCATTTTACCTTCTCTAGGGCAGACTTGTTTGTTCTCTTAGCAGTCCATGGTATATTCAAAACTTTGCCAGCACCAAAATTCAAAGTCATCAATTTCTTCTTCTATCATCTTTAGTTGTTGTCCAGTTCTCTGATACATTGCAAATAATTGTGAATATATATTTAGTGGTGCTCCCAGTTCAAGGCATGTTTGGAAACAGGAGTAGCATCCACTTCCTAAACATGCCTCTTGAAACTCTATAAACTTTGAGAAATGATAATTATAGAAAGGCTTTTGTTTATAGGGTCACTATGAGTTGTGTTTGACTTGATGACAATCAATCACAAACCATACTCACACACACACACACACGCACGCACACACACACACACACACACACACACACACCCCATGTTCACCATGTTGTGACATTTCAGATATAGATTGCAAGATCTTTCTTCCAGGTATGCCTCTAGGTGAATATTAAACATCTTTTGTTTACTAGCTGGGCACTTACCTGTAGCTCTCTGGAGCTCCTGTTTATTTTAATAGTCATTCATTATAATTTTAAGGTGCAAAAAAGTATTATGAAAATGACAAAGTAGTTTATGATTTTAGAGTTCCAAGAATTATTATGAATTCTTATTTTTTAACTCTGAATCCTTAAAATTAATATTTATTGGGAATTAGGAAATACTGTGAAGTAATATATGATACAGTACCTACTGGTTATAAAGGAAGAGGTTCAAGCAGCTCTAAAGGAATTAGTAAAAATAAGACCCCAAGAACTATTGGTATACCAATTGCTATATTTCAACAAATAGATGCAACCCTGGATATGCTCACTAGGTTGTGCCTAGAAACATGGAGGACAGCTACCTGAACAACTGACTAGAAGAGATCAATATCTATTTCATTCTAAAAAAATGGTGATCCAACAGAATGTGGAAATTATCAAGCAGTACAATTAATGTCACATGCAAGCAAAGTTTTGCTGTAGATTATTTAAAATCGTCCAGAACTGTACATTGACAGAGAACTACCAGAAATACAAGCTGGTTTAGAAGAGGCTATGACACCATAAGGGAGGTACAAGCCAAAACTACAATGAGGTACTATCTCACTCCAGTAACAGTGACAACGTTTAACAGGTCAGCAAGTAATAAATATTGGAGAGGATGTGGTAAGATATGAACTCTTATACATTGTTGGTGGCATTGTTAAATGGTACACCTATTCTGGAACACAGTTTAGTGCTTCCTTAAATAGCTGAACATAGAAATTCCATATAGCCCAACTATTCCACTGCTTGAAATATACCCCAAGAAAATGAGAACTGAGGCTCAAATGAGGACTTGTACACCAACATTCACAGCAGCATTATTCACGATTGCAAAAATATGGAAACAGCTCAGATGTCCAACCACAATTGAATGGATTGAGAAGTAATGGTGAATTCCTACAATGGAATACTACGCAGCACACAGGAACAATGATTTTTTAAATTATTATCTAACTTGGGAGGGTCTGGGAAGCATTATGCTGAGTGAACTCAGTCTCACAATGACAAGCATTGTATAAAATCATTATGGTAGAATGGGTATTAGAATCCAAAGGGGGTGTGTAGAAGCAGAGGGATGAGGATGTGCAAGAGGGGGCTATTAATCATGGGGTTATACAATTTGATGGGTTGGGTGGTGAGGGAAATTGGAAGAATTTAGTGTGAAAAACTATATTCTAATTTTGTAAATAAACTTATTTGAGAAAAGAGGCCGTGACAGTAGAGGTATCATTGTTGATGTCAGATGGATCTTGGCTGGAGGCAGATAGTACTAGAAGGATGTTTATTTGTATTTTATTGCCCATGCAAAGATATTTGTGTTGATTTCAACAAAATGGAAATATTGAGAAGAATGATTCCCATTCTTAGAAGACTTGATGGTACTTATGTGAAACCGAAAACTCAACCAAGAAGCTGTTGTCTTTAAGAGAGCAAAGAAATGCTGAATAATTAAAATCAAGAAAGGAGTGCAACAGGGATATATCCTTTCCTCTTCTCCCTTTTCAGTCTATAGGCTGGACAGATAATTTGAGAAGCTGAAATTTATGAAAAAGAATGTGGCATCAGATTTGGAGGAAGACTTAACAACCACCTGTGTTATACAGATGACACAACTTCTCTCACTGAAACTTAAGGGGGACTTGAAGCACTTGCTGCAGAAGATTGAGAACTGCAGTCTTCAATATGTATCACGTATGTCAGCACCAAGAGAAAAAAAACACAAACCAATAGGCAAATAGGCAGCATCATGATAGATGGAGAAAAGATGGAATTTGTTAATTGTTTCATCTTTTTCAGATCCACAAACAATATCCTTGGCAGTCAGGAAATCAAAAGAAGAGTTGCATAGGAAAAATGTCTTGTCAAGGACCTCTCTAGAGTTCTATAGAATAATGGTGTCAGTCAAAAGACTAAGATGTTCTTGATCCAAGCCAAGGTGTTTTCAATTGCTTCCTACGTGTCTAGAGCTGGACAATGAATAAGGTGTGACAGAAGAAGTATCTATGCCATTGACTTGTGCTGGAGAAGAGTATTGAACATATTATGGGCTGCCAAGGGAATAAACAGGTCTATCCTGGAAAGGGTGAAACCAGGGTGCTGCTTGGGGTTAAGCATTTTGAAATTCCTTGTCACATACTTTGGGAATGTTGTCAGGAGGGCGCAGTCTTTGAAGAAGGACATCATGCTTGGCAGAGTAGAAGGTAAGCAGAAGAGAGGAAGGTCCTAGATAATAGAGATTGGCACAGTAACTGTGGCAACGGGGTCTGGTGTATTGGAAACAGTGATGTTGGCCCAGGGTAGGGTAAGGTTCTGAGCCATTGTTCATAGGGTCACTATAAGCTGTAGTTGACTCGCCAGATCTTAAGAGCAACAGCATCTGATCAGGAGACATCAACTCCTGTCCACACTGTCCGCTCTTCTGTTGTTGGTCCTGATTTAAGCCAGTCATTACAAAGGAAATATCAGAAAAGCAACAAGGTAGGTGAGGAATGTGCCAGAGGAAGCATATAATATGTGTCTATGAACCTGTGCTACAATCCTGAAGGCATCCATTTGAGTCCACCAGTTGCTCCATGGGAGAAGAATGGGCAATTTCCTCCCTTGTGATTAACTACCTCTGAAAACCCACTGGAAGGTCAGCTATGGGTCAGTTCTGACTTGATGGCTCACAACAACAACAACAACAACAACAACAACCACCATTTTCTTAGAGGTAAGAAGTTGTGCTGCCAAACTAAAGACAAGAAGTTTGAATTCACCAGTGAATCTGTGGCATAAAGATGGGCAATCTCTTTATGCATGATTTATAAACTTTGAAAACTCACTGGAAGGTCAGCTATGACTCGATTCTGAGACAACAGCAAAATAATTATAAATAATTGCTCTGTGGGAGGAATTTAGGACTGATTGAGGCCCTGAGAAGTCTGACTCATCTGCTCTCAAGTTGCTAATTTTCCCAAAGCCAACATGTGCCCATTTCAATTTCACAATGCTACTTTAGTACTTTGGGGTCAATTTTAACCTAAAGTATGGATAATGGAACATCTTCTTTGGCTCTGACTTACTTAACTGTTTCTGTACCACTCTCACATTTGTGCACTACTGGCCCCTGGTTCTTGTTCTGTGGAACCCCAGTTTAACTTATGCTGTATTTTTTTTTATCTTTTAAAAGCATAACCCAGAACTCCTTGCAATAAATTATAAGACTTTTCTTAACTAGCTACTTTATAGGAATAATAACAGCTGATATAAGAGCAAATATGTTAATGTTCATAATAACTTAATTTGGTACTACTGAGAGAGATAGTCACTCCTCAATTAGGCTGCTGCAGGATCTAAACCTTGACGTTTCTTTTTGACATATGGGGATATGTGGCATACACTTGGCTACTTGAGAGCCATTCCACCTTCTTCTTATTCTCTTCCCATCCCCCGCAATGAAATAGTGTGCCAGAGATAGTAAATTTGGCTCAGGATAAAGTAGGATTCAGAGCTATTGTGCATAGGGTCACTATGAGTCATAGTTGACTTGACAGCACATAACAACAACAATGAAATACTGATTTTTCAAAATCACATTGAGGACAGCATGTGCTTTATGGACCTTTCCTTCTGAAGAAAAACCATAATGTTGATGAAGGCAACCAAACAAAACATCCAAGTCTGTGGCCATTGAGCTGATTCTGACTTAGAGTGCCTGTACAGGACAAAGTGGAACTACCTCTTTTCCAAGTCTATAATCTTAAAGAAGCTGACTGCTGCATCTCACTTCAGTGGAAGGAGGGGAGCTGCCAGCGTGCTGAGGATCAAGAGCAGAGAGGTGGGAAAACACTCGGGCCTTGACAATCTCTTTGTGTGGCTGAACTGACAGCTCTGGAGCCATTTCATCTCCATCTTAAGACTTCTTTGTGTATGAGACGGTGACAAGCCACTTCTACTCCAGTGTGTGACAATTTGCAGTGAAAAGCGTCTCAAATAGGGAGAGCCCTTGCTGTCTCATGTTTTGAGGTAAAGTAAGTGGGAGGATTTTTGAAAAGTTAAAAACTGTAAATTGAAACCGTTTATCTTCAATGCACACATACAAAGTGTAACAGGTACAATTTCATGCCTTGTGACTGGTTAGACTGTGGGAAATTAGGGGCCAGGAACTTTTACTAGTATTTCTTAACTCATATTTTATAGCTAGTATATAGACTGGCTCAGTCCTCATTGGAGGTGGCAAACTGCAGAGGAAGGACGTTGTATTGCCAGGTGTCCTGGGTTACCTAGTGCTGTTACAGAAACAAAACAAGTGAATGGTTTCAAAGAACAGAAATGTATGTTATCATAGTTCAAGAGTTTAGAAATCCAAATTCAGGGCCTGGCTTTATGAGGGATCCTTCCTTATTTGTTTCAATTTTTAGCAGTTGCCACCAATTTCTGGCATTTGTGGACTTACCTATCCTAAGATATACCTATCATTGTTATCTGAAGCAGGCAAGGCCATCAGCATTTGAGTTCTGAATTCTTCATTCTTCTCTTTGGCCCTCTTTGCCCAGACTAACATCTGTTAGTTCTCTTTTCAGTCCATAATATTTTCAATACTCTTTTCCAGCACTACAACTCAGAAGTCTCAGAAATTTTTCTGCCATTTTTGGTCATTGTCCAGCTTTCTGATGCATAACAAGCAACAGGGAAGACCATGGCCTGGATCAGGTGCACCTTGGTCTCTAGACTGACATCATTATTCTTTAGCACTCTGGAGAGATACCTGAAAGCAGGCCAATGTAATATGTCTTTTGATTTCTTGACTGCTGGTGCCAAGAGTGTAGATTGTAAAACTAAACAAGCTAAAATTATTAACAGTCTCAATTATTTATCCACCCATCATGGTGCTGCCAAATGGCCCAGTGGTAAGAATTTTCGTTTTCTTGATGTGTTGAGATTCAATCCATGTTACAGATTACAGTCCTTAACCCTCTACAGCTTCAGGTCTGCCTCAGACCATCAGTACAGTTTTGAAAATAATAAAAATTGGAGAAAAGTGTTGGTAGAGAGAATAAGGTCATAGAAAAGTGAAGAATCTGTGAACCCTGAGGTCAGATACCTAAGAAAAATAGATTTCAAAGAGGCGAAGAGGAGCATTCAGAGAACTATAGATTGTCTCTCCTTTATGAGAACACTGAGAGCCTCCCCAGGGGTGGACCCTCAGCCTCCACTCTGTTCTGGCACATTCAGAAAATTTCAGCTCAAGTGGATTTTTTTCTTCTTGTAACATAAATGCAGTCCAGATGGCTGTGGGATCCCATTCCAAGCCTGTGTTCCCGAGGCTGCCTGTGCAGCCTGTGCAGCCGAGCACTGAACTCCAGCAAAGCAGCCTCTTTTTCTCTAATTTGCATGGATAGCCGGACAAAGCAATTATTCCCTTACAAATACTTTTCAAGGAGAAGAGTGAATTGGAGGGGCTGGGGTGGGCAGGGGAAAAAAATGCAACAATGAATGAATGGAAACCCTATGTCTCTGTAAACTTTCATTAAAATGAATTAAAAGGATACTCTTCTTAGCACAGAATTCACAAGTGTCCCTAAGTGCATAGATCAAATGTTTATGAATTGAGTCATATTGTAAATGTTGTAGGTGCTCTCGGTAGCTCTAGGTGCCCTGTGTGATATCTTAGGTGCATCAGATGGCTTTATAAGGAATAAAATTTTTAGTCTAGTTGAAACAGCTTCTTCAGTTTAAAATAGACTTTCTGTCCAAAATATTTTTCTCCACCTTTCTCATGATAACTTCTTCATTATTTCTGTGTGTTCAAATGCATCAGGTTCACTGTTATGGTTAGGTCACCCAAAGGAGATGTATCTCTCATGCCTCAACTCTGCCATGAGTTAGAATCCAGCTATGAGTTGGTTCCAAATCCAGAAAATGAGTTTTAATCCAGTGTGAGTGATGCCTTTTTTTTTTGTTGGTTTTTTTTTTTTTTGAGCGATGTCTTTTTAAAAGGAGGAGAGAACATACAGAGAGGCATATACACAGGGGAAGATGGCAAGGTGAAGACAGAGGCGGAGACTGGACTTACACTACCATAAGTCAGAGAACATCTTGACACATCCAGAAACTAAGGCAGACAAGAAAGAATCCTTCCTAAAGCCTTTTGAGAAACTATGGCCCCACCAACAAGCTAAATTTGGCCTCCAAAACTGGGAGAGAATATTTCTGTCTTTTGAAGCCGTTCAGCTGGAGATTATATTATACAGTTATCTACAACCAATGACTTACTCTTTGCAAATGACTTTTAAAAAAAATCAAAACAAAGCACAACAACCAAAACACAAAAACCACAGCCATAAATGATGACTATACACAAGGTAGGTAGCTTTGGTAACCTGGTGGGCTGTACTACCAACCCCAAAACATGCAGTTCAAATTCATCAGCTTCTCCAGGGGAGAAAGATGGGGAACCACCTTGAGTGTGATTTACAGCCTCTGAAAACCCACTGATGAGTCATCTATCAGTTAATTCTCACTTGAAGGCACATAACAGCAACATAAACAAGAAACTCGCCTTATAGAATCACAAGAATCAAATCAACTCTTTTAGTATGTACCATATGAACAGGAGCCAATGGTAATGGAAGAGGAAGTAGAAGCTACATTGAAGGCACTGGCAAAAAAATAAGGCCCCAGGTATTGATAAGATACCAATTGACTTGTTTGACAGATGCAGCCTTGGATGCACTGCTAAGTCCATGCCAGGAAATTTGGAGGATGGCTGTCTGGTCAATTGATTGAAAGATATTTGTTTGCATTCCCAAGTAAGATGATCCAATGGTATGTGGAAACTTGAATAGTATCATTGATATCACATGCAAGTAAAATACTGCTGAAGGTCATTAAAAAAACAGCTGGAACAGTACATAGATAAGGAACTACCAAAAGTTCAAGCAGGATTTAGAAGAGGCCATGGCACCAGGGATATCATTGCTGAGAATGAACAGATATGTCTTAGAGAGGGTGTAGTCAGAGTGCTCTTTGGAGGCAAGAATGATGAGGCTTCACCTTACATCCTCGGACACGTTGCTAGGAGGTGCTATTCTTTGAAGAAGGACATGATGCTGGGATGGGTGGAGGGTTGGAGAAGGAGAGAAAGACCCTCAACCAGGTGGATTGACCTGGTGACTCTTATGTGTCAGGAAGTAGGAGGATGGCACAGGACAGGACTAGGTTTAGAACTTTTTTCAAAGGATTGGTATGAGTCATACTCAACTTGATGACACCTAACAACAACATGCAGATGATATATTTTTGCCTATAGAAAGTGAAGAAGATTTGAAGCAATTACTGCAGAAGATCAAATATCGATTATACTTGAATATATAAAGAAAACCAAAATTCCTCACCACTGGGTCAGTTAGCAACATCATGCTAGGTAGAGAAAAGATTGACATTCTCAATGATTTCATTGTTATTGGATTCACAATGAGCATCCATGGATGTAGCTGTTAAGAAATCAAAAGATATGGTGTTAAAAAACAATGTATTCAAACTTTGTAAGCAAACTTGCGTAAAATAAAAATTTAACAAAAAAGACCCAAAATAAAAAAAGAAGCAGAAAGATGTAATGTAAAGAGTAAATCTGCTCTGAAGAAGCTCTTTAAATTGTTGAAAAGCAAGGAACCTGTATCTGTCTGATATGGTGTTTCCCACTATTTCATATGCATGTGAAATCTGAACAGTGGATAATGTAGATAAAAGGAGAATGCATGCCTCTAAACTGTGGTGTTTGTGAAGAATATTGACTACTGTAGACTGTCAAAAAAGAAACAAATTTTCCTTGTTAGAAGTGCTGCCAGAGTGCTCCTTCAAGGCAAGTTGTTGAGACTTTGTCTCCATATGACGGTCAAGTTATCAGTGGATCCAAGTCCCTAAGGAAAAACATTATGCTTGGAAAAATACAGACATTCAAAGAGAAGAAAACCTTCAACCTGATGGAGTGACTCCAACAATAGGCTCAAACACAACAGAGATTATAAGGATGAGGTAGGATTGTGTAGGTTTTTCTTCAATTTTTCACTGCATTGCTATGAGTGGAAGCCAACTTGTTTGCACTGATAACAACAGTTTGTGGTACTTCATTCTGATAACCTTGGGAAGTGAGTATTTGTTGTGGACAGCCACATGTCTTATGAACACTTACAACTTCAAGGTCCAGTTAAATTGTCCCCTCCTGTCTGAAACTTGCCTTGACTATTTCATTAATAAGAAATATTTGAGTTATCTCCAGAGAATTTTAATTACATCTTCACTGTAGCATTCACCACATTGCTTTATTTGTCTGGCTCACCCTGTTAGAATATGAATTTCCTAGGGGCAAGGATCACCTCTTAAATATCTTTATTATCACTTGTGTTGGCATAATGCCCCCTCAAACAGAAAAAGTAATCAATAAATATTTGTTGGATTAAATTGCATTTGTAAATTATGTTTACTTAAGGGAGAACATACCTTTATCCATTTTATATAAAGTTTGTTCTTAGTTATATAAACTTATTTCACCAAAAGATCTTTTTAAAGGTTAAGGTTCCCTAGTGTATTTCTAGCAAGATACAATTTTTAAAAAGCCTTATTCTCTGTCTTAGTTATCCAGGGCTGTTATAACAGAAAAAAGAAAAAAATAAAGAAATACCGTAAGTGAATGGCTTTAACAAACAAAAAATTCATATTCTCAAGTTTAGGAGACTAGAATTCTGAATTCACAACACCAGCTCAAGGAGAAGTCTTTCTTTCTCTCTCTTAGTTCTGAAGGAAGGTCCTGTCTTTTGAACTTCTGCTTCTCTGGTTCCTTGGAGAGCTCCATGTGTCTTGACATCTATCTTATCCGTTCTCTGTTCACTTGCTTGCTTACTGGATATTGTCTTTATTCCAAAAGGGATTGATTCAAAAGACACACACCACCAATCCTGTTTCATTAACATAAGAAAGATAACCCATTCATAAATGGGCACCAGTTGCTCCTCAAGAGAAGTGAGGGTAATCTCCTTCTGTGCCGTTTACAGCCTCTGAAAACCTGCAGAGGATCAACTATGAGTCAGTTCTGATGACACATAACAGCCAAAGTCTGCAATGAGGTAATCCAGTGGGTAGAGAGTCGCACTTCCAACTCAAAGATGGCTGGTTTGGATCCAGCAGCTCTGACTCTATGACAATGAGTTGAGTTGAACTGAACCTGAAGTAAGGGAGCACCTGTGGCATAGTCTGCATGGGGTTGTGTTGCTAACCACAAAGCAGTACATTCCCAGTGGTTTAAATCCACCAGCAGTTCCTCTCATTCAATTCATTCAGCAAAATGTTCATATTCACTTATTGCTGTCAAGTAGGACCCAAACATTTTAGAAGGTTTTCAGGTGCTGCATATCACACAGGAGGAGATTGCCCATATTTCTCCCATAGAGCAGCTGGTGGGTTAGAACCACCAACTTCTCCTTACCCACAGGCTGCTAGGCCTCCTGCGTGATTTACTGCCTCCTAAAAACTTGTTGGATGGTCAGCGATGAGTCAGTTCCAACTGGATGACAATGCAATTTTTTTCTTCTATAAGTCTGCAATGAACACTTTGCTCACATGCAAGAATGGCCATATTGAATTGGAGAATTCATGACTTTTTTCTCTTTCTGCCCTTCAGTCTCTGAAAAGAACTGCTGGACCTGTAGCCATAGTAGTTGGGGGCAGCCAGATCATTGCTGGAAGACTGAAATTACCTGTAGTCAGTTGATGACACCATTGTTGGGGAGGGGAAGGGCATGTGAAGGCTGGTCCTCTCCAGGAGAAACACTGGGAGTATGTTATTTCTTGCTAAGTCCTCATAACAGCCTATTCACATTCTACCCAGAAATCACCCATCTGTCATCACCCATTAAAGGTGTTTGTAGGGAACTGCAAAATATTGAAGCTGATGCTTTTTGGCACTAATATTGCTATTAATATTGATATTCCTTGTAATGCCAACATCATATTAATAGCGCTTCTTGCAGGCTCCCCAGACTTTGTCCTCTTCTCCACTTGCATGATCCCTAGCCTTGCCCCGAAGCTTATTTTTAAGGATTTTAAGAAGTTATTGATCACCCAATAAAAAGGAGTAAGAAATCAAATCTAGCCTTTAGTCAGCTCTGATATATGTAGTATGTGTGGAAATGGGCCTCCTCTAAACACAGTGGGGTAGCCTTCCTTGACAAGGCAGAACATAGGGGCTTTTAAAATTTATCATCTGAAAATTTGTTGAGCATCTGCTGTTTCTTAGGTACTGTGCAAGGTGCTGGGGACTGAGGGACGAAAATTGCGTGTATGTGTGTGTCCCAGTGAACTCAGTCTGATTGGAGAGACAGACAAGTCCTCAGGGAATTATCCAATTGTGAGGGGTGGGGAAACAGATCCAGCTGGAATGAAATGAGAGAGAGAGTTAAAGGTGCTAGGACCTTGAGTGGTGCAAGAGGTTTGCACTCAACAACTCATCTAAAAGTTGGTGACTTGAACCCACATAGAAACATGAAAAGGAAGGGTGGGCCAGTGTACAATGTATTGGGCTGTGAACTGAAAGATCAGCAGCTCGCATCCAACAGTTGCTCCTCTGAAGTAAGATGGGCAATGTCCTCCCATTATGACTTAGAGCTTTGGAAACCTGGTGGAAGGTTGCTATGAGTTACTATTGACTTGAGGGCAATAAATTTAGTTTTGCTTTTATAGCACTGCTGAAGAAAGGCCTGGTGATCTGCTTCTAGAAAGATCATAGCCAAGAGAGTTCTATGGAGAGTTCTGTTCTCTACCAGATCGGGTCACTGTGTGCTGCAGTCAACTTGATGGCAGTGGGTTAGTTGACTGCTTTGGTGCCAAGATGTAAAAGTGGCACTGAGGAAGATGTCTCTCTTGGTTCAATGCAGAAGGCTGTGCTCTGGGAAGACTTTCTGGAGTTCCCAAAAGGGAGATGGGCCTTTAGGTTGATTCAGGTAATGATTTCCACTAGGCGAGTCTGTGTCTTGGGAGGTTTTGAAAGTCAAAATACAAAGCATCTGGACTTACCCAGGTAGATGAGATTCCACAGAGAGATCCGACTGAAAACAGAGAAGCATCAATAACCTTCAAGAGCAAGACTTCTCAGGCCTTTCCTTTCCCTCCACAAAATCTAACAAAAGGTACAAAAATTAGGTAAAAAAAGTCTAATATCCACATTTAGAAGATGCATGTTGAGCACCTGTTTATGTGACACCTCTAAGCCAAGTAATGCTAGACACAAGAGTGACTATAGAAATGCTGTCTTCTGGAAGGCTGATTAAGAAAACCGTGACTTCAGGAAAAATAAAGTAGATAAATAGGATCTTTGAAGAATCAAATCCGTATGCACATCCAAAAGCTTCTCCAACAGGGTAAAAAGGGAAGCCACTGACTGGGAAAATGTATTTGGTAATAACATATCAGATAAGGGACTTATATTCAGAATTTATAAAATACTTGAGCACCA
>NW_006399788.1:4926833-4948359 GCF_000299155.1 Elephantulus edwardii | reverse complement strand
TAAAGGAGGTCAGAATTGCTTCCACTGTGGAAAGCTGGGCCACTTCAGTAGACAGTGTCACAGACGAGAGCCACAGATAGGCAAGGAAGTAGCGAGGAAGCTCCCACTCACTTGCTTTAAGTGTGGATTTGAAGGACACATGGCCAAGGGCAGCCCACATCAGGTCCTCCTGGCTGACAGGACTGAGAGGCCCCAGCTCCCAGATGGAAACAAAGGAGGATGCTTCAATGATTTAGATCCTCTCAGAAGAGCTGTGGGTCAGTATTAACATTACTGGTAAGTATATTAATTTTCTCCTGGACACAAGAGCCTACTATTTGATCCTAAAAGCCTTCTGAGGTCCCAACTCATCTCACTATTTGTTGCTTGAATTGACGGAAAACCTCATAGGCAGTTACTTACTTGACCTCTGCCTTGCATGTGGACTTCTGAGCTGTAAGGCAACCCAGTGGTAGGTGGAATTTGCTCTAGGACTTAAGAACAATAAATGACATAGTTGAGCCTCTACATCTTGTGGTTCCTCACCTTTATACTATAATAGGCAAAGTGCTAGTCAATAGGCCTTTGATTGTAAGAACTACCTTCCCTCTGTAACTTGATTTGTGCCACTATTAGAGCCTCTACTTGGACTATTATTGCTTTTTAATTCTTGACTCATGTACTTTCAACTTGTTAGTTAAATTTGTGTCTTCTAGGCTGCAACAGTTCCATGATACATCTTCAAGGATATGAACTTGTATGGCTAAGCACAATGGATAACAGTGCATCTAAATTCCAATATCAATCTCCACGGTAGTCTACGTGTTTCCTATTGCCAAAGGGGCCCTTTAGAGTAGTGAGAGAAGATCTTCACCCTGAAACCTACAGCGTCCGTTTTCAGCAGGAAGTAGCTAAGAGAGTATGCCGTTCCGTTTTCCTTATGAATTGGGGTATGCCGTTCCCTTTTCCTTATGAATCGGGGTGAAGTCTCATTCAGGGAGTGGTGATAAGGAATGGCAAAAGATACACTGACAAAGGAGATTAATCAGAACTGGCTTTGACAAGCACGGTGGCAATGGGACATTTAAAACAGACTTTCAAGGGGGAAGAAAAAAGAGGAACAAACTGGGGGAGGTAGAGAAAATAGTGCAACAATGAATGAATGGAAATCCAAAATCTCTGTAAATGTTCATTAAAATTAATAAAATTTAATAAAATTAAAAAAAACACCACAAAACCCATGACTTACGGTGCTTTATGATCTTTCCAATGTTTTTAAGGTGACTTTATATGAAATCCCTCCATAGTGCAAGTAAGTGCCGCTATACGTGTTAATCAAAACATTGAATATTTCAGTCTCTGAAGTGTCTTGGAAGACAGAACTAGTAATCTGCTTTCAAAAGATTGCTCATCTAAAAGAGCTCACAGACGTCAATCTGAATCAATTCAAAACTGACCTTCCAGAGGATTTTCAGAAGTTGTAAATCACATGAGAGGAGATGGCCCATCTTTCTCCCAATGAATCATTGATGGATTGGAACACACAGAAAGACACTTCTTTTGGGTTAGCAGCACAGCTCCCTAGGAACTTGGCCCTGTTTAAAAGGGATCTATGATTAGATATTATTGTCATGGCAGGAGTCCAGAATGAAGGCAGCACAGTGGAGTGGACTTGGGTGGGGGGGGGAAGGGATTGTGTAACAATGATAGAATTTTTCTTTCACTTTTCAAGAAGAGCGAACTGGGGTGGAGGCGTGGGCAGGGAGTAAAAGTACAACAACGAATGAATGGAAGCCCAAAGTCTCTGTAAACTTTCATTATAATTAATTTTTAAAAACCCAAAACAAACAAACAAGAAAATGTTGTGCTTTTTGTGTGCTGTCATGTCAGAACCAATGCATAGCTGACCCTTTAGTGGGCTTTCAGAGGCAGCTGATGACGTGGGAGATTGCCCATCCTTCTCCCATGGAGCAGCTTGTAACCTAGAACCCATGCTTTGGGGATTACACACTTCTTACCACTGGGCCACCAGAGCTCCTTAAGAATACAGCAACTAAAACTCCCATGAAATGCAATTCTATTCTGACAAAGTAGGGCAGCCATGTGTCGGAATCAACTTGATGGTCACTGTTTTTCTGCTTATACAGTACTGTTCTATACCTTTCACACTCCCTCTCCAGTGAGTGTGGGTGGTGATATGTTATATTTGACACACGTTGAGGAAATTTAAGTTGAGAGCAGTCACTTGTGAGGGCCTATGCTTTCTTAGCTGAGGCAATTCTTGTGTGAACACTTTTGGCCTATTATTTGCAGACCTTTGGCCAGCCATCTCTATTTTAAGTTATTCTAGGCTTAAATTTTCCCCTCTTTCACTGTCTTTTTTTCCCCCCAAGCCTCATCCTTTGGCCTTTGGACACCCTCACCAACCATCACTATAGCAGGTCTAAACCCCAACCTGTCCTTGAATCTTGCAAACTCTGCTACCCCAGGTTCCAGCTAACGGCTTGTGGGGGTCTCCCTTGCTCAGACTTTGCTTACCTTAAAAGGGTGAGGGAGAACAGAACAAAAAATAGCCTTGGCAGCTCTGACTTCATGTCTGAGCCACTCCACCAGCAGAGCTGCTGTAGCATTCCTCCTGAGATTCCCAGAGGCAAATGTAACTTGCCTCCTTGGAAATACATTTTCTTGATAGACTATTCAGTCTAGGCTACATGAGGCGTTCTCCCTCCAGTCTAAGGGAAAACCAGCTAATGTATATCTGTTCCTTGAGAAATAATAACCTTGACCTTGTTTTGCTAAAGGCACATTCTCTTTTTATCCTGGCCTGGTTTTCATTACAAAATGTTCTTGTATTAACACTGAGCCATGTGGAGACAAATGTCAGGGTTTTCCTCTGACAACCCAACTTCTTGGCCAATCTTAAGGGAGGAGATTTCTGTTCACCACTCATCTATGCCTTGTTCTAAAGAGACTGTCAGTAAACTGGGGCTTGAAGCCAGATATTTTGGTACCAAGCCCCACACTCTTTCTCATCTGTTTTGTTGAGTCTAGCCATTCAGCGAGAGCCTCAGTGGGTTTTGACTTAGTGGACTGCCTTCTAAATCTTGGACACACAGATCACTCATTCAAAAGTTCAGTCCATGGAACCTTCGTTCTATGTATACAACGAGGTGTTGTCCTAAGTGTGGGGACATAAAGATTGAAAACAAAAACAGTTGCCATCTAGTCAGTTCCTACTCACAGAGACCTTGGGTTGACCAAAGTAGAACAGAGTTTAAATGACTGAT
This sequence comes from Elephantulus edwardii, assembly GCF_000299155.1. Classification (NCBI taxonomy): domain Eukaryota; kingdom Metazoa; phylum Chordata; class Mammalia; order Macroscelidea; family Macroscelididae; genus Elephantulus; species Elephantulus edwardii. The sequence continues at coordinate 4,945,093 of NW_006399788.1, read as the reverse complement.
TTCCCAGAAGCGAATCGCCAGGCCTATCTTCTGAGTGGTTTGGAAATGCCAGCTTTTAACTAGCCAGATGGTTACCCATTTGCACCAGGCACATGGTGTAGAGAGAACTCTGATTCTGACTTGTGGTGACCCTTCAGCACTGGAGTGGTCCTCCAGGTTGCAAATCTCTGTGAGAAAAGACTGCTTAGCGTATGCCCTTAGAGCAGCTCCTGGATTCACTACTACTTTTAGGATGGCAGCCGGAGGCAGTATGCATGATCCCACCAGACACACTAACTCACTGCCATCGAGTGGAAACTGAGTCATAGCTGACTCTCCAGCAGGTTTTCAAGAAGCTGTAAATCTCACGGGAGGAGAGTGTTCCTCTTTCTCCCTTGGAGCGGCTGGTGGGTCTGAACCGATTTCCTTTAGGTTGGCTGCATTACTCTATCCAGTAGGGCAACCAGAACTGCCTGATACAGAGATTAGTAAGACAAAATTGCTGCTTTTAGGAAAATCACACTGAGTATAAGTGACCTGTAGATTAATGATCACAAGGAAACATTACAACAACTACCTGCATGTCCCTTTCAAAGCTCTCCACCTTTCTCGGTGAACTTCGTGCTTTGCCACACGCCGTGGAGGCCCACCACACTGCCAAACACACTGCCTTCATTTTACCAAATAAGAGTCTGGGGGCCAGACAGAGTAGAGGATGATCTTACATGAGGTGAGTTAATATCGCTGGTGCTGTACTGGCCATTCACATATGTAGTGACTTTTGGAAGTGACAGGGCATTAAGGATGAAGTCCCTGACATCACAGTTGCAGCCCCTGACCCTCTGCCCAGGGCTCAGCCCCTCAGGATGGACCCTGTGGTTTACATTCACACCTGCCTTCTCATGTTGAGGATAGATGAAGATCGACTCTATCCTTTCAGTCACCCATAGAGAAAATCCCATAGGTCCTGGGATTGTGTAAAGAGCTGATATTCAAAAGGTTAGTGTTTCAAAGCCACACACCAACACCATGTAAGAAACAGCCCTGGGGACCTGCTTCTGTGAAGATTACAACCAAGAACACCCTGTGGAGCAATACTGTACTGTAACACATGTGGTCTCTGGTCTCCTAAGTCACAAATCAAGAACAAAAATAAAATCAACAAAGAGGGAACACAGACACTTGGCCACAGGGCAGAACTGGCTTTGCTTTGCCTCCATTCCTGGTGTCTTTGTCTCACATCATGAGATATTTTCCCTATGAACCCCAAAGTATGGCTGGATGGAGCCCCACATCCTAGTCTTTATCAGCCCCATGCTTCCTCTGACTTGGTTTCATGGCTGCAAGTGGCCGGGACAGTTCTGAAGAACAGATGGGCTCAGCTCCTCCACCTTGACTCTGTCCTATCTTTAGGAATGAGTGGGTAATTCTCTCTGCAGTCAGCGCTCAGCTCTGCCTCCCCTGTTGGCCTGGCCAGAGGGCCAGCATGAAGACATTTTCCAGTTGGTACCATTGACGCTGATGCTGGGAAAGGAAGTGAACTGAGTTTGATTTGTGGCCACTGTGTAGGCCAGTGAAAGCTCCTTTCCCCTCCTCCTGCCCCCTGGGGAGAAGTGAGCCCTTGTGTCACAGGTACTCTGGGCCTGCATGTGTGGCTGGACTCCTCACTTTGATCCCACATCAGACTCCAGCTTTATTATTTTTCCAAGCACAGTGATTATCCCCCTAATCATGACAGGAAATGAAAAGCCACAGACGCTTTCAGCTCAGCAGCCCTGTAGATCTCTGTTGTATTATGAATGTGAAAGTTGATTGAACCAGGGAAACAATTTGAAGGCAGTTTCCAAAGCGACCTTGATAAGAGAAAGCCTGGGCCCAAGGTCTAGGGGAGTGCAGGCTGGCTCTAAGCGAGGAGCTGAGAGGTGGGGGCCAGAGCGTCAAGATTCTGTCCACCCTCTGCAGGGCTGAGCTGCCCACCGGGGAACCTCAGGACTACTCAGCCCAGCCACCGCACAGAAAGGGAACAGAAAGAGAACCTCAAGACACGGCAGTCCAGCCTTTACACAGAAAAGAAACCAGCTTATCACCTAAGACCCATCTCAGATGTTCAACCTCTGTTAACTGCAGACCCCTTCCTCAGGCTCCCACCTCCTACTTCACCTGTCTTGTCATTGATCTGCCTCCATAGCTAGTTTCCTCCCTTTATGCCTCCCTGAGACAGGGGCTTTCTCTTATTCACAAGTATCCTTAACTCCTGCTCTCTAGCTCATTGGGACAATTTGACACATTCAGGGACTTGACAAACATTTAGATGCAAGCATCTAAGTGGATGCAAACATCGAGTGTCCAGTAAAGACATGAGATTGACAGTCAACCAGCTGTTGGTAACTAACTCACGGGGGCCTCGTGTGTCTTAGAGAGGGACAGTGCATTGTGGGGTTTTCAATGGCTGATTTTTTCTGAAATAGACCACCAGGCTTTTCTTCTGAGGTGCTTCCTAGTAGGCTGACCTTTCCATTAGTAGCCAACGGCATTAACCACTGACACCACAGTGGTGCTGGTCAGACTTTGTCAATAACACATGTGCCTGGTGCTGCTCTGGGCGTTTTAAATAGAGCAGCTAATTTAATCTTCATTATCAATCTCAAGAACTAAATTTATTTCTCCCTGATTGTCCATCTTTCCACATCCTCTTCCCACAGCCAGGCCATCTCTGGATTGTATTTTATATCAAGATCCAAATATAGGGAACCTCAGGAAGGAAGAAACTTTTACTTTTTGACTCTTACTCTGAAACAAAAATTTTCAGATATCTTTCATTCTCTTCTCTCTTGCTATTTTCTATTTGTCTTCCTTTCCATCATCCAGAGTCAAGGGTTAAAATATTCCCTCATCCTTCTTCTAGCATGTTTCAGCGCAGTGTATGACCCCTAACAAGAGGGACCTGCTCGAGAGCTCCCAGAGCCCTGCCTCGCCCTCCAGACTGTTCCAGCCCACGCACACTGTTCAATGCCTTCCTCCATTCTTCCGCTCCTGCCTTGAATATCTTTAATTTCATCATTTACCTCCTGCCTTCCCAATTGAATGTCATGAATATTGTTCCCGTTGATAGCCTGCTAGTTTTTTTAAAACGTATTTGCTATTCTGTGGGTTTGGGATGGCATGGCCCAGGTGCACATAAAGAAAACAGCTTACAAAATAAGCATCATGTACAACATCATTCTTCCCAAAGGCAGTGGGGCTACCAGACAGAAATGAAGATCCTCCACCTGGAGCTGGATCTCGAAGTCCCCTTACCACAGCAACCCCGGCACTCGGCTGTCCTGAGGGTGTTTTTCCTGGTATATGACAGATGCACATTCTATCAACTTGTCTTGAGCCTGTGGTGTGCTCTCAGAGAAGAGGGACCTAGCTCTCAAGAGCCAAAGGTCTGCCTGGGAGAACGTGGCACATGGTAACAGTCATGATGTGCCAGGTGTTGTTCTGAGTCCTTTACAAACAAGAGCTCGTTTAATCTTCTTAATGACCTGAGCAGGCGTGTAAAGAGAGTATCGTTAGTACTATCTTATAAGTGAAGTTATTGAGGCTTAGTGAGTCCATGTAATTTGCCCACCTCTACAAAGCTATTTAGGGAGCTCTGGGGACCTAGTGGTGAGAAGCTGTGTTGCAATCCCAACGTCACTCAGTTTGAATCCATCAGCTGCTCCCTGGGAGAAGGATGAACAAACTCATCCCATGTGATTTCCTGCCTCTGAAGACCTGCTAATGGGTCAGCTATGGGGTGATTTCAACTTGATGCTATTCAACAATAACAACAACAAAGCTATGACACAGCTAAGCCAAGATTTAAACCTGGCAAGCCTGATACTAAAAGCTGAGATTCTCACCACTCGCCTACATTTATCCTATTCACCCTGCTTCTTTTAATGATACCTCCTAGTAGAGGAAGTATTAAGAGCATCATAGGCACTGTATGGGAGGCATACACACAGGTGTAAGGGGAGTGCTGAAGAAGAGATTTGAAGTAGGCAGGAGTTTTTCCCAGGGAAGGTGGTAATGGGCTGGGACTTCATAGAAGGGTGGAGTTCACATAAGAAAAGGTCGTTATTATTGTTGTTGTTGTTGTTAGGTGCCATTGCTTCAACTACCACTCACAGTGACCCTATAAGTAACAGATCTGATCCTTGCCCTGTCCTGAGCCACCCTCATGATCTCTGGTAAGCTCAAGCCCATTGTTATAGTCACTGCATCAATCCATCTTGTTGAGGGTCTTCCCCTCTCTCTCTGACCCTCCATTTTTTCAGGACTGACCCTTCTGACAACACAAAGTATATCAGATGACACTTTATCAGCCTTGCCTCTAAGGAGTATCCTTTTTGCACTTTCTCCAAAACAAATTTATGTGTTCTTTGGCAGTCCATAGGATATATCTAGTATCACAATTCAAAAGCATAGACGGTATCATCCTTATCCATTGTCCAACTTTTACGTGAAAAGTAGGTAATTATTTTTGGTGGTTTTTTTTTTGAAAAGTAGGTAATTTAAAATACCATCACTTGGATCAAGTGTACCTTAGTTTTAACCTAACATCTTTGCTCTTTAATGTTTTAATACTTTGAATAGGTCCACGACAACAGATTCTCATAACATGTCTTTGATTTCTGGAGTGATGCTACCATGGCTGTTGATAGTGGATCCAGATGAAATGACTTTTTTGACAACTTCAATGTTTTCTCTCTCATTCTGTTTGTTGCCTTATAGATTCAGTAGTGAGGATTTTGTTTTCTCGAGGAAGAGAGACAATTCTGTAATAGCTTGCCTCCGGAAACCCTATGAACCTGGAGAGAGGATGAAAGGCACCCAAACGTTGAGGACTATCCTTCATAGGGTGGCTATGAGTCGCCTGCGACGCGATGACATGTAGCAACAACAACAACAACAGTAATACTCAACACCCTTGGTTGCAGCAGTTAAGAAATCAATAGATGTTCTGCACAATGAAAGGGCTGTCAAGGACCTCTGCAAACTGTTAAAGAATAATGGTGTCAGTTTAAAGACTAAGGTGCACCTGATTTAAGCCATGGTCTTTTCAATCATTTGTTATACATCTGAGAGTGGGTCAATGAATATGGATGACAGAAGAAGAATCAATACCTTTGAACTATGGTGTTGGAGAAGAGTATTGAGTGTTCCATGGTCTACCAGAAGGACAAACTTTTCTTGGAGTAAATGCAACCAGGGTGCTCCTTAGAGGTAAGGATGGAAAAACTTCATCTCACATACATTGAGCATGCTATTAGGAAGGACTATTCCTTGGTAAAAGACATTATGTTTTGGAAATGTGGAACATTAGCCAAAGGAAGGAAGATCATCAATGAGATGGGTTGACACAATGGTGGCAGCAATGGGCTTAAATTTGTTAGAGATGGTGAGGATGGCACAGGATAGGACAAGGTTCAGATCTGTTCACAGGGTCACTAGGAGCTGTATTTGACTCAAGAGCACCTAACAACAGTAATTTAACTTCTCCTTCTCATTGCCATCAGGTTGGAAGTGACTCATAGCCGACCCTTCAGCAGGTTTCAAAGACTGTAAATGGCACCAGAGATGACCGACCTATCTTTCTCCCTCAGAGCCATCAGTGGATTAGAACTGCCTGAGACGTGCTGTTTGGGTTCACAGCACAACTCCCTACCTATGTACTATTCCACTTGAGCTCCCTAATTCCCAGATGAATTAAAATATTAATGACATAGCTCAGATGAAAATGGCTCCTGAAGGGTATAGGTGTGTGTGTGTGTGTGTGTGTGTGTGTGTGTGTGTGTGTGTGTGTATGTGTGCAATGAAGTTTGGTGTGGAGAGAATATGTGTTAGGGACCAAGGTAGAATCCATCCACTCTTTCCTCTGGTATTTTGTTGGGAAGAAATCTGGAATGTGCAGTTTTTCCTATGTAGACTCTTATTTAGTGGATTACAGCTGAAGTGAGGAGGCGGTCCCGGGAAGGCAGGGGCAGCCAGGCTGGGTGGCCGTGACCCCTCTTTAACCCTAATACAGACTTGCTATGTCATCTACATTTTTTTGCTTGTTTGTTTTGTTTTCTGCTTTTCTTACTGCAAGCTTCTGTCCTGGTACAAGCTGCCATTCCAGCTTTCTTCAGCTCTCATCGTATTAAGTTTAAAAAACAACAACATATATTTATTTTACTTACAAACTGTAATGTTCAGTGGGGAAATAAATTGAGATTTCAGGGCAAAGAGGCGGTGTCTGATGTCAGAGTGAGATTTCTCGTTGTGGTGATTCACTTACTCTGCAGCGGCAGGGCCTCTCGGTGAGCTAGTGCAGCGTGCCTGGTGTCTGAGGGAAGGGGGTTAGGGATGGAGACACAGGATGGACAACAGAGGCTAGGTAGAGAAGTTTTCCCAGGATCCAGCCGCCCAGGTCAGGAGCACACCGTCTGGTCACAGCTGAGGAAAGATGATGAGCTATAAAGATGTTCCCCTTGGCAGCCCCAGAATGGACCATCCCTTCTGTAGTGTGTTTGTGTGCATGTGTATGTGTGTGTATTCTACTTAACTTTCTTGGTTTCTTATCTACCTTCTTCAGCACAAATCAAGTACTACCCTTCTTTCTCATACCTCATTTGGTCTCCGTGACCTTTTCCACGAGGGAAAAGGCAAAAAGCAGAGAGTAAGGCGGGGTGGAGGTAGGACGTTTTACACTTTGTCAACACAAAATTGTATTCCTCAAAACCCAGAGTAACCATTTCCCTCTTCCCCTTTGGCAGTCACTTTTTTATCTTGAGTTCCAAACTCTCCTTGGGGAGCAGTGAATCACTACAACTGCCTTTGAAGAAGTTATTCTCCCCTTGCTTCCCCCCCCCCCCCCCCCCGCCCCGTACACCCCAAGTAGAACAGGATCCTGGCTTCTGCTCATCGAATCACAGAAAATGTTAAGATTTCTGTGGCAGCTGCTGAAGGGGCCCTGGTGAGGTAAAGATTAAATGCTTGACTGCTAACTGAAAGGTTATTGGTTTGAGCACATTTACTTGGCAGGGCAAAGACCTGGCAATCTGCTTCTATAAAGATTACAGCTTAGAAAACTCCATGGGACAGTTCTTTTCTGTCCTATGGGGTGCAGCCTTGGGGTCACTATCTGTTGAAAATGATTTGATGCCACACAAAAGCGGTAGGAGGAGCCTCCTCTTTGCTCCTGGAGTTAATCCTGGGAGGGTGGGGGGGATTCAGTAACCAGGCAGCCACCACAAAAGCAGACCCTACCTTCAAATTATATCCAAATAAGAGGTTTCATTGACAGGTGAAGACCATGGTCCCAGTGGTCTTCCTTGAGCCTGTGGATAACTCCACATATGGAGCTAAGTCAGCCTTTAGACTGTTCAATTGAGTAAGGCAATAAATTCTTATTTTTCTCCATTCTATCATACTTTATGTCAGTTGCATCTAAATAATGCTGTGATGACCTGACCACAGTTTGGTGAATTGAATAGCTGAGTAGGAAGGAAGAGAATGGCATAAAAGGATGCCTGGAGGACAGACCCAAACCTGCTGACCTGTGTCCCCGCCTGGGTGATTATTCAGAAAACTGCCCATCTGCTAAGGTAAGAGGTGAGGGCGGAGGGAGGGGATGGAGCTGGGGGCTTGGTCTCTTCCTCACGGCGCCTTCAATATACTATTTATGATTTAGGTGAACAGAGAGTGGAAAAGGTGGTAGCAGCCTTGGAGAGTGTTTATTCCAACTCCTCATTTTATTGATGTGAAAGTCGAGATGGAAGGAAAGAGAAAGGCTTTTTTTCCAAGGCTGTCTAAAGTGTTGGTGACAGTATCTTTATTTTAACCTGATCATATCGGGGTAGAGCGATACAGAGTGAGAGTCTGGGTTTACACCCCTGAGGTAACTCAGGCTGAGAAAATCATTAGTGAGGGTAGTGCCAGTGGTAATTATTCCAGAATGGGACAGGTGTCTGGGAGGTCAAGTAGCAAGTAGGGATGGTCTCAAGATCTTCCAGGATACTCTGCAACCCAAATATGTGATCACCCACAATTCACTTTTAAATAAAAGCCATTGCTTGTGTTGTTGGTTTTTTTTTTTAATAAATTTTTATTTTGTACTGGTTTGCTTATAAAGTTCGTATGCATTGTTTTTCACACTGTCTCCATTCACATTGTGCTTCATACACTCTCATTCATTGTATTTAATAAAACCCCCTTATATTACTGCCTGGCTCTATCTGGAGCCCGTCCTCTCCAGCCTCTCATCCTTCCTTCCTGAGCTGTAAGTGAGCAAGGCCTCATTAGCAGAGGGTGAAAGGACTTGCAGATCTGGGGTGCAATTGGCTGTGGGCTGGGTGCATGGAAGGCTAGGCCTGGTTCAGAGGATTGTCAGAGGGCTAAGCTCAATGCCGCTTCCAGTGGCAGTACAAGGCCTTTTACTTCCATCAGCGCCATTGCTATTATTTCAGATCTGCTACTTTCCTAAGGAGCTCTGGTAATGTAAGCACAACTCTGACGTTTGTGTACTGTGCCCCCTTGGACAAGTCACTGTCCCACACTAGGTTTTGGGATTCTTACCAACAAGCGCTGGCTCATCTTGGGGCTCATTCTCTCTTTAAGAGTTTCTCCTGGGGAGCTCTGGTGGCCTAGTGGCAAGGAGCTGCAACTACAATCCCAGAGGCACACGGTTCGAATCCACCAGATGCTCTGCCGGGAAAAGGAGGGACAATCTCCTCCTGTACCAGTCAGATCTGATTTGACGGTACACTCACACAAAAATAAATTAAAAAAAAAAGAGTTCCTCCTTTATGACAACAAAGGCAATGCGCAAAGGGAAAGTTGATGATGTTAAATTTAAGATCGTGTTTACCTTTTGAGAAAAAAGTGGATAAAATGATGAGGACAGAGCACAGTATCTTCAACAGTGTTAACTGGTGTTCTATTTTTTTTTTCCTGGTTAGTGATTAACAGGTGTATTTCCTTGGTAAAAATTCATCAAGTTATTCACTTATGACATATATGCTTTTTGGTATGCACCCTATTTTTATTCTTTTTTTAGAAATTTTTATTTATTCATTTATTTATGTGTGTGTGTGTGTGTGTACACAATCAAATCTTATCTGACTGGTACAGGAGGAGATTGCCCCTCTTTCTCCAGCAGAGCATCTGGTGGATTTGAACCTTGTACCTCTGGGATTGCAGTGCAGTTTCTTGACGCTAGGCCACCAGAGCTCCCTGCTATTTTTACTCTTAATAAAAAAAATAATATTAAAATTTTTTTTCAAAAAAGAGTTCTTCCGTTGGCTTTCTGGTCTCTTCCCTTATTATCTGTAAGACTCTGACTCCTCGTAACACTTTTGTCTTGCCATGGACCTGGTCAGGAAATGTTTCTAGCCTGAACAAGGGCTGGTAGCCAAGAGCAAGACACAGCCAACAGCAAACTGTGCTAGCCATCTGGGATTGTTCAGGCTTGAGTAGTGAGCTGTGCAGACCAAGGTCCCTGGATTGAGCTGAGCAGAGCCCAGGGCAGTGGACTGCAGCACCAAGCCAAGTGACTGCGTGGTGACTCCAAGGTGGAGTCCTCCTTCCTCCGGGGGTGGCAAGAGTCTATATGTGTAGGGTTTAGTGTTCATACCAGTGGACTCTGATTCTGAATTCTGCATCACTTAAATTCAGATGATTCCAAATGGTCATGTATAAGAGTTGTTGGATTTGGATACAGCAGGAGTATGTGTGTGTATACATGTTTCTCATCTCACTCAAAAAGTTATTCATCCCTTCTAAAAGTAGAGGCCAACCCTGTGATAAATTGCTGACTCCTTCAACATGAATATTGTTCAATTATTCACAGATGTGTTTGCCCTGACAAAAGCCTTTGCTTCAGCACATTTCTCCTGTTAACCAAAGGCATTCATGTTAATGTAGAATCAGCTATCATTAGCACAGACTTTCAGCAGCTTTCAACTACTCCAGCGTCGTCTTTCTTCACTCTATCATTTTCTCTTATGATTTAATTAGCTTGAGGCTGGAATCCTAGGCTCTTAATTTATTCAGGAAGTTGAACAAACTGAAGTTTGACACCTGCCGTATCCTTTAAGCTGGTCTGTCTGTTGCATTCCTCTCTTCTATCAGGGCTACACGGTGGATGGGCTCACCCATATCTCCCACACCTGGGCCTTTGGGGAGATTAGCTTGACGTAGCAAGTATTTAGGATTCAGGACAAAGCCTTATTGCTTTCCACTTCAGATCAGCCTGAAGTAAATGGATTCTCCCTAGGCTGGATGGCTTTCTGCTACCTAGAAGCTTCCTTGCCTGAGGACCCCATAGGATCTCATATTGGGGAGGGTCAACTGCTTAGAGAACTCCAAGTTGACTTCAACCAAACCCGCTGATGATGGATCTGTTTCCATCTCTTGTGACCCATGTGTGTTAGAGCAGACTAACAATCTTGCTCCAAAAGATTTCTTAATGTTTTGTGGTTTGTTTTTTTTTTTAGAAGTAGATATCAGGTATTTCTTCCATGGCATCCCTGGGTGGGTTCCAACTGCCAACATTTCTGTTAATACTCAAGCACAAACCATTAGCATCACCCAATGACCTAAAGACCACAAGGGCAATACTTTCCAAATCTATCTTAAAGCTCAGTATAACAAATTCCAAATGAACTCCTAGGTAGAGCGTCTGACATCAAAGAGAAGAGCAGTCAATTTAGTTGAAGTAGGGTGGGTACCACGGGATTTCTCTTCTTTCTATATTCTGAAGCCCCTTTCAGAAATGCCATGGCTCTGCCAATCCCTACTATAACCATGATGAATCAATGTCCAGCTGAGAAAGACTATGGCATGACTCAGGAAGAGTTCAGTGTTTGGCAGTATTGGTCCAGGGTGCAATTCTCTCTGAGGACTGTTCAATATTCTATTTACTGTCTTTTCTTTCCATGCTCTTCCCAGATGCCAGTTGCTGTCATCTAAATGAAAACTTTTTCAATACTTACAACTTATTTACTTCATTTTGTATTCAATACACATTTGTTGAGGTCCAAATGGAAAAGATGGAGATTTGAGTCCACCTAGATGACTCCTGGTGGCTTAGTCGTAAGGAATTGTGCTGCCAGCTCAAAGGTACATGGTTCAAATCCACCAGTTATTCCTCAGGAGAAAGAAAGGTAATCTATTCCATGAAATTTGCTCTTCTGAAGACCCACTGAAGTGTCACAATTTGATAATTTACAACAACAACAACAACAGCAACAGCAAAAACAGATGAGTTTTGGAAAAATGTTCTGACAATCTACTTCCAAATGATCACAAGCATTGAAAGTCTTAGGGAATGCTTCTTTATTCTGAAATAGGTGGGCCTCCATGAGTGGGAACCAATTTGATGGTAACTTGTTTGACCATGTGCTAGGCACTATTTTATCTATTTGAAACAAACACATGAAAATTGTTACTTTTATGGAGCTTGTATTCTGGAGCAATTAAAATAGCAAATTCTTTTATGTATCAGACAAATATTTGAAGAAAAGTAAATGAGGAAGAAACGTAAGGGAAGAGATTGAGTTACAGTATTAAAAATTTGTTCTCTTATCTAAAGAAAATATTTAGACACTGACATGAAAGAGGCTCAAAAAGAGACCATGTAAGTAACTGAGTGAAGAATGATCCAGGTAAATACAATATGCAGTTCCAGACATCACAATATACCATTGTTAATTGCTGTCAAGTTGTGGGAGACTCACAGGCACCCTCTGTATTACATTTGTATAACTTCCATCATTTCTCCAATTTCGTAGGGTTTCTGGAGGCAAGCTATTTTGGAAGTGGATAGCACTCCTGCTTCAAGCTTGTTTTAATCGGGAGCTCCACCAAACACTGTCCACCATGGGTAAACATTATCGCACTTGACACATCAATGTCACAGTGTTTAGCATCATAGCCACCATGATTTACCTCTGTAGTGCAATATGTCATAGAGTTTAATAAAGAATAAACAGTGCACTCAAAAAGGACTAGGGAGGGAGGGTAATAATATGGAGAAGAAGCCCTGGTGCCACAAGAGTTATGCGGTTGGCTGTCAACTGAACGCTGGCAAGTGGGACCCTCCTGTAGTTCTGTAGAATTAAAGACCTCACAATGCATTCCTATGAAGGTAACAGTCGAAAGGAAATTTCTAATATATCCTATGTTGTTGTTAGGTGCAATCAAGTAGACTAGGAATCATAACGACTCTATGAACAATTGATCTGACCTTACTCTATCTTGTGCCTCTCGTCATCGTCATCTCTGTTATACTTGAGACCATTGTTACAGTCATTTTGTCAATCCATCTTGTAGCTAGACAAAGATCTTCCTCTCTTTCACTGACCCTCTACCTTTCCAAGCATGTTATCTATTTTGAAGGATCAGCCCCTCTTGACAACATGCTTAAAATGATCCAAAATCTCAGTAAATGCTCATTAAAATTAACAAAATTTTTAAAAAGTCAATATTACTTAGAAATTTTAAAAAAAGTTTGAGACAAATCTTCTCCATCCTTGCTTCCAAGGAACACCCTGCCTGCACTTTCTCTGAGACATATTTGTTTGTTCTCTTGGAAGTCCATGGGATGTTCAGTACTTGTCAATAGCACGATAACTCAAGTGACCTTATTGACATTGTAAGGACTTTTGTTTACACCTGGGTGAATGGGAGAGCTACTGAATGGTCTTGAACCAAAGAATCACATAATATGATTTAAGCACTTAAAGGATTATATCTACTATAATGTTAAGGAAAGATACAGGGTTGTGAGAGAAGAAGTAGATAGACTGCTTAGATGCTATTGCAGTATCTATGTGATAGATAATGATGGCTTAGACTTGTGTGGTATTGCAGAATGAAAGGAGTATTTGCATTCAAGGTGTTTTCTGAAGGTAGTGCCTGAAAAATTGCTGAAGAATTAGTTGTGAGGTGTCAGTGAGTAAAACAATAGTCTAGGATGATTACAGTTTTTAGCCTGAGCAAACTGAAAGGTGTCATTAACTTAGATGGGAGAGACTGCAGAGGGAACATCACAAGCTCAGTGCTGGAAATGGTGAGTTTAGCTGTCTGTTAGACACCCAAGAGATGATATGGCATGAAGAGTCTGTTCCCTTGTGAGGTTTCCAATGTTTCAGCCTCCCAAATACTGTCATAATGTTAAAAATATGCTTAATCATATATTGTATGAAATTATAATACTTTTATGAGCGAGTCTGAACATTATTAGGGCAGTATAAGCACTATCAGGTCACAGATTGTCTTCTTTTTTGGTATCCTTCACTGCTTTTAGCTTCTAATGCTGGGCAGATGGTGTGTGCTTCATAAATGCTGTTGTATTGAATTCAACAAACATTTGGAAGAGTTAGGAAATTAGAAGAGCAGTATGACATAGCTTACCATCTTCTAAATGGTTTTCTGCTGAGCAAAAGTCCCTAGAGATGTTCAATTTAAAAATAAAATAGACTATATCGGCAAATAAGTTTAATAAGGACTGCATTCCATATCCTTCTCTTGGAGAATCACAGAGCACAATTGGAGTGAGAAGAAATGCTCTAAAACAGGCTGACTTTGTCTATCCCCAATGTCTCCTAATCATATCTGATGTAGAATTCTTTCCTTATATAGCACTTATAACATCCTCTATAACTCGTGTGATAGAGAACAGCTGTGAGAAATGTTGGCATGGGAATAATGCTGACATTAGGATCTGAAGAGTTAGATCCTACCTCCTGCAATTTGATGTTGGACAACTAGTGTTATTTATCTGTTTTCTATTTCCTCACCTGAAGGACTGAAACAGGAAATACCAGAGAATGTCTGTCTGTGTTTCATTGAGTATGCAAAGGAATTTGACAGTGTGGATCAGAACAAACTGTGGCTGATTCTGAGAAGAATGGTAATCCCAGAACACTTGATTGTGCTCATACGAAACCTATACTTGGACCAAGAGGCAGTCATCAGAAAAGAGCAAGGAGACACTGCATGGTTCAAAATTGGGAAGGGTGTACGCCAGGGATGTGTCTTATCTTCATAGCTTTTTAGTCTATTTGTAGAAAAGATATCCAGGAGACTGAGATCTATGAGGAGGAATGGGGCATCAGGATTGGAGGAAGACTCATCAACAATCTGTGTTGTGCAAATGACACAACCTTACTTACTGAAACTGAGGAGGGCCTGAGCCTTGCTGCAAAAGGTCAAGAACAGCAGCTTTCAATGTGGATTAAAGCTCAACATGAAGAAAACAAAGATTCTCACCACTGGGCTGATTGGCAGCATCATGATAGATGGTGAAGAGATTAAGATTGTTGACAGCTTCTTGGCTCTACAATCAACACTCTTGATTTCCAACAGCCAGGAAATTAAAAGACAAATTACATTGGGAAAGTTTGCTTTCAGAGACCTCTCCAAAGTACTGAGGAACAATAATGTCAGTCCTGAAACTAAGGTGCACCTGATCCAGGCCATAGTCTTTGCAATTACTTGCTGTGTGTCAGAAAGCTGGACAACGACTAGGGATGATAGAAGGAAAATTGATGCCTTTGAGCTGTGGTGCTGGAGAAGAGTATTGAATATACCATGGAAGGCTAGAAGAACCAATAGGTTCATGCTAGAGAGGGTGAGACCAGACTGATCCTTAGAGGCAAGGATTCTGAAGCTTCGTCAGACATACTTTGGGCATGTTTCAAGGAGGGACCAGTCCTGGGAGAGTGCAGCCATGCTTGGGAGGGTGGATGGACAGCACAGGAGAGGAACACCCTCGATGAGATGCATTGATTCAGTGACTGAGGTAATGAGCACAGGTGTATCAGAAGCAGTAAGATTGGCACAGGATAGATCAGGGTTTAGGGATGTTGTACATATGGTTGCTATGAGTCGCAGGTGACTCAGCAGCACATAATAACAACAATAATGTGTATTTTAAATTTTATTAATCATTTTCACTTACAGATGACCATATGACAATGTCAGAAAAGCCCTTGTAGTTTACGTTTCGTATCCTACTTGTCTTTTCTTATTATTTACCCCACTCTCTCATAGTTTCCCTAGGAAGCCCATGTAATTTTTTAGGAGTCTAGTTTCCTAATCCAACAGTGTCACATAGTGCTCTCCTTTGACCATTTAATTCCCTTTTTTCCTTCTCTACAGCTCTCCTTCTTCCTCCTTGCCTCATTTAACCAAAATATCCCATGAAGGGTTGTCTAGGAATTGGTTATGGCTAGGTGAGACCTATCTTATGTCTCCTACATGAAAAGATATCAAAGATTCATCTATTGCCTCTTAAGAAACTTGAAGTTTATATGACCCCTCTGAAGTTAGTTCCTAGGTCCAAAGGAACGTGTCTTTAATGGTAAGCATTTTAATATTATGGAGCAACTTTTATTTTTAATAGTTGTTATTGTTGTTGTTAGATGCTGTCGAATGAAGCATAACTCATAGTGATTCTATTAACAAAAGATTGAACCCTGTTCTGTTCTTCACCACTCTCACATTTCCTGACACACACGAGCCCATTACTACAGTGACCCTGTCAATCTACCTGGTTGAGGGTCTTCTTCTCCTTCATTGACACTCCACCCTTCCCAGCATCATGTCTGTCTCCAAGGAACAGTGTCTCCTAGCAACATGTCCAAAGTATGTGAAGTGAAGCCTTATCATTCTTGCTTCCAAAAAGCACTCAGGCTTCACCCTCTTCAAGACATATCTGTTTGTTCTGTCGGCCATCCATGGGAAGTTCGGTGCTCTTCTCTAACACCACAACTCAAAAGTATCAATTCTTTTCCTATCATCCTTATTAATTTTCTAGCTCTCAGATGCATAGCAAGTAATCATAAAGGCGATGGCCTATATTAGACGAACCTTAGTCTTCAAACTGACATCACTATTTCTCAATAATTTGGAAAGGTCCTTAATTGTAGATTTCCCCATAGCAGACTAGAAAAGGTACTACCTTCTGTTATGTGTGGAACATTGCTGGTACATTAACAATCATAGCAAATGAGGTCTACAGAAGAAAAAAAAAATTCAGAAGAGATGTTCAGGAAAGCTTTCCTCAGTACAGTTCACCTAATATGGTAGATTAAAAAAATAAATTGTTCAAATGCATGACCGAGCTGGTGTAAAAGAAATAGAATTCCTCAAAGACCAGACATAAGAAATTCTGAATTAATCTGAGTTAGTGAGCATTAGATCTGGCATTTCCCCCTATAGTTTAGAAACATATAGACATATAGATAATAAGAGAAAAGGGAAGAGGTTTAAATAAAGTTGGAATACAAAAAATATCAGCCATGGGCGAGCTGAAAATTTCACCTACTCCACAGAAGGAGAAAAGGGGAAAAAGTTATTCAACTCTTATAGAGAGAAAGAATGACAGAAAAGAATAAAATAGTACACATCCTCTGAGAGCTCTTATCAATATGCACTTTCTCATGCATATTGTCTGAGTGTGTAGTATATGAGTGACCTGAAAAATATGTTTATTGAAATATAATTTTAAGTAGTTCCAGGTTAGTAATGCCCTAAGTATTTTAGAGAAACAAACATTCTCTGGAGAATAATTCTTTAAACACAACCTTGAACAATTCCCTCAGATAAAAATCCTAGAAACTTGAACTTGCAATGAGAAGTCAATAATCACAAACCATCATTTAGCAAGAGTCAGCAGAAACAACCAACCATACAATCGGAACCACAAAGGTTGAGGATATTGGAGCTGGCAGATAGAGAACTTGAGGCAAGCATGCTTAATACATTTGAAGAAGGGGAAAAAGAATTAAAAGTATGTTAAAAAGACAAGAGAGAAGAGGTTAGTGGGCTGATGAGGGAAGTGAAGGAATAGAAAAGATTCAGTGAAGAATTGAAAAGACAGTGTAATTATAGGCATGGATCAATAGTAATTAATTGTATACAATACAATGTATATGAGTTATAGTATAAAGCACAATGTACATGAACAAACCATAATGTAAACTAAATATTGTATGAAACACAAGGTACATGCATGAAACAAAATGAATGCAAGCCAGTACAAATATAGGAAGGGAAACAAGAGAAAAGAATTGATTGGGTACATTAGAAAAGGAGCTAAATAGAATTCTTAGCAGTGAAAAAAAATCTTTCTATTTGAAAGTAAAGCTTAGGAAGCTGTTGCGAAGACCAGTGAAAGGAAAGATATTCAGTCTTCTCAGTCTGAAGAGATTACCTAATAGTGAGCAAAAAGCAATATCTAGACTAAAAATGTGAAAGAATTATTAAAGGTAGAATGAGAGCTTTCAGAATCTCTGCTCTTGAAATTTAAAAAAGGAGACAAAGGAAGAAGAGGGGACAGGAATATGCCAGGACTCATACATGTCCTTATTGTTGTCATTGAGTTAGAACCAACTCATAGCTAACTGTCCGGTGGGGTTGCAGAGGCTATAAATCACACAGAAGGAGACTGGCTATCTTTCTTCTCAGAAGCAGTTAGTAGATTTGATCCACTTACCTTTGGGTTGACATCACAACTCCTTACTCATTAGGCCATGGTAGCAGCATTCAAAAAATCAAAAGAGGTGTTGCATGAATCTTCTGTCCAGAACCTCTCCAAAGTGCTAAAGAATGAGAATATCAGTTTAAGTACTAAGAAGCAATTGATCCAAACTATGGTATTTTCAGTAAGTTCCAATGCACCTGAAAACTGAACAATGAATAAAGATGAGAGATAAAGAATTGATGACTTTGAATAATGATATTGGAGAAGAGTATTGAAAACCCTATGGACTGACAAAAGCACAAACCAGCCTGTCTTGGAGAAAGTGAAGCCAAGGTGCTCCTTAAAGGCAAGGATGATGAAACTTTATCTCACATACTTTAGACATGTTGTCAGGAAGAGGTTGTCTTTGGAAAAAGACATCATTCTGGGAAAGGTATAGGACCAGTGGAAGAAAGGAAGATTTGCACTCGAAAAGATGGATTGGGCCAGACGGGAGAACGCCTCTGCCAGACGGGAGAACGCCACTGCCAGATGGGGTTCCACCGCGAGAGGGGCCGGGAAGAGACCTGGGAAGAACAACAGCCAGCCACCTACCGCGGAACTCCAGAGGAGCGAAGACAGTGAGACCCCAGAGGAACGAAGACTACCCGACACTGTGCGACCCTCCTGCAACCCACACCTGTGTGACCCTTAACACACAGGGTGCTGCTGCATAAACTCCCAGCAGCGCCCAAGCCCCACCCCCACCTCTTGGTGATAGTGTCCAAGTCCTGTGCTCCTT
>NW_006399788.1:4918235-4920136 GCF_000299155.1 Elephantulus edwardii | reverse complement strand
AATTCTAACCTCTTGCTTTTGAATTGGCAGCACAACTTCTACTCATGAGGCAAGCAAAGCTTAGTATATAAAATCCACATCTAGGTATACCATAGGTGAGTTCTGGTGGTGTAGTCCATAGAGAGTTATGCTTCTAATCCAAAGGTTCTAATCCATGAGTGGCTCCTTAGGAGAAAGATGGGGAATCTCCTGCATATTTTACAAACTCCAAAACCCTGATGGATGCTTGGCTATGAGTTAGTTCTAATTGGAAAACAATGAATTTAGTTGTCGTTAGGTGCTGTCAAGTGGAATACAACTCATAGCAATCCTATGAACAACATATCTGATGTTTGTCCTATCCTCTGCCGTCTTCACAATCTCTGATATACTGCAGTCCCTGTGTCAATCCACCTGGTTGAGGATCTTCCTTTCTTTTGCTGACATTCCACTTTTCCAAGCATGATATCCCTCTCTGAGAAATAGCCTGTCCTAGCAACATGCCCAAAGTATATAAAGCAAAGCTTTATTATCTTGGCCTCCAAGGAGCACTCTAGCTGCACCTTTTCCAAAACATATCTGTTTGTTCTTTGGCAGGGCTTGGAATCTTCAGTACTCTTCTCCAACACCACAGCTCAAAGGTATCAATTCTTCCTCATTGTCTAGCTTTCAGATGAAAGTTTTCTTAAAATCAGCTAGAAGCTCCTTTGTTAATTTCAAGTCATGATACATTCATTATAGGGAGTTCTGGTAGCCTCCACAGGCAAGAAGCTGCGCTGCAGTCCTGAAGGTATGCAGTTTGAGGCCACCAGCTTCTCTTCCCACACAAGTCTCTGAAAACAGAACAAAATTCAATTATATGCCAGCTCCAAGACATACATCAAAATGCAAAGATACAGAAATTGAAAAAATGAGGGGAAATAAAAGGAAACAATAGGGACGTTCAAAATAAAACTCATATGATATATAAATTACAGATAAAGTAGTCTTTAAGAACAAAAACATTTTTGACGTTTTTGACAAAAACTGCCTACGCATTGATAAAATATTCAATTTACCAAAAATATATAACAACTCTAAAATCGAGTGCATCTAATAATATATTTTAAAATATATAAAGCAAAATTGATAAAATTCCAAGAAATTGACGAACTGACTCTCTGGTGATTTTTAGCATCCTCCTCTCAGTGATTGGTGAAGAAGATAAAAAAATCAATGATGATAGAGAAGAGCTCAACAACACAATGAACGAGCTTGATTTACAGGATACACACAGAACTTGCGCTAACAATTGAGCAATGCATTTCTTTCTTAAGAACATATGGAACATTTAGAAAAAATGATCAGGTGCTAGGTCACACACTTTTCAAAGAATGTGGTTCAACGACACATTACAGAGTACCTTCTTAGGCAATGATTCAATTAAGTTAGAAATGAGTAAGACCATAAAAGAAATTTTAATAATTCTAGAATGAAATAATAATGGAAATATTATAAATCAGATCTTGAGGGCCAATTAAACTAGTGTCTACAAATAAATGATAGCCATAAGTGATTATATTAGGCAAAGAGGCTAAATAGCAACTAAGAAGTCACTTTAGAAGGTAGAAAAATAGTAATAGGAAGAAAACAAAGGCATACATTAACAATAAAAGGTGAGAAATCAATGAAATAGGGAAAAGTATATACTGGAAGTAGTAAGGCTATTAGTTACATCTTTGGAAGTTTAACACATAGTGATGGAACAACAAGGCATCTATGTGGAAAAGAAAAAAAATGTCATTTTATATATATATATATTTGTTGTTGTTGTTATGTGCCGTCGAGTCGCTTGCGACTCATAGCGACCCTATGTACAATAGCCCTAAACTGCACTCTGTCCTGTGCCAATCGCACTGTCTCTGACACTCCCATCCCAATTA
>NW_006399788.1:4910384-4917405 GCF_000299155.1 Elephantulus edwardii | reverse complement strand
CTTCCCAATTTTGAACCATGCAGTGTTCCCTTGCTCTGTTCTGACGACTGCCTCCTGGTCCAAGTATAAGTTTTGCATTAGAACGATCAAGTGTTCTGGGATTCCCATTCTTCTCAAAGTCAGCCATAGTTTGTTATGATCTACACAGTCAAATGCCTTTTCATAGTCAGTGAAACACAGACATTTCAGCCAAGATCCATCTAACATCAGCTACAATATCTCTAGTACCACGACCCCTTCTAAACCCAGCCTGGAGATATATATATATGGAGTACACTTTTTGCAATAATTAAAGAAGAATAGATCATAGGCTTAAATGGAGGGAGCTCTGCTGGCCTAGTGGTAAGAAGCTGCACTGCAATCCTGAAGGCATGCGTTTCAAATCTACCAGCTGCTCCTTGGGAGAAGGATGGGCAATATCCTCTTGTGCTATTAACAGCCTCTGAAAACCCACTGGAGGATCAGATATGGGTTAGTTCTGACTAGATGGTGCACAACAACAACAACAACAACAACAACAAACTTAAGTGTAAACAAGAAGGGCTTAAAGTATTTAGAAAACATCATAAGAAAAATGAGTTTTAGATTTAACACCAAAGATATGCCCTGTGAAAGAAAAAAAAAATCCAACTGCTTAAGTTGTGCTTCAATAAAATTAAAAACCTTTAATTTTTTTTTCTATAAAAGAAAAACTTTTTCAAAAGAATGAAAAATTAAGTCACTTACTAGGAGAAAATATTTGTAAACACACATCTGGTGAATGAGTTGTATCCAATACTTAAAAAGAATTCTTAAAACTCAATAACAAGAGAATATTGAATTATAAAATTGGCAAAATATCAGAACAGACACCTCACCAAATAAGATGCACAGATGGCAAATAAGCATATGAAAAGATGCTGAGCATCACATGTCATTGTTGTTAAGATAATCTTAAACTAAAAGGACAATTATATGCTGCTACAGACTTATTTAGAGTCCCTGGGCTGTGAAACAACAACAACACAGACCTATTTAGAGTTCCCTGGTTGTGAAATTTGTTGAATGCTCTTTTAGCTGAAAGATTGATGGTTCAGATTTACTTTTAAGTACCTCAAAAAGACAGACCTGGTTATCTAGACACATGGAATTGTGGCAATTAAAAATTAAAAATGCTTATTGTTATTAGGTGCCCTCAAGTGACTCTATAAACAACAATATCTGAACTTTACCCTATCTTACACCACCATTGGGCCAACTCAACTGATAGCATCACGATAGATGGAGAGGAGAATGAGATTGTTAACAGCTCCAAATTGCTTGACTCCAAAATCAACACTCTTGGTTCCGGCTGCCAAGAAGAAATCAAAAGATAAATTGCATTTGGAAAATCTGCTGTCAAGGACCACTCCAGAATACTGAAGAGCAGTGATATCAGTCTAGGCAGTAAGGTGCACCTGATCCAGGCTATCTTCTCAATTACTGATTATGCATTGGAGAACTAAACAATGACTAAAGATGATAGAAAAAGAAATACATGCCTTTGAATTGTGGTGCTGGAGTAAAGTATGGAACCATGGGATCGTGAAGCTTTGTCTCACATACTTCGGGCATATTGTCAGGAGACATTATTCTTTGGAAAAATACCTCATTCTTGGAAGAATGGAGGAACAGTAGAAGACTGGAAGACCTTGGATGAGATGAATTGACTCAGTGACTGGAGTAATGAGGATAGGTGTATTGGAGACAATGAAATTGGCTTAGGATAGAGCAGGATTCAGAGCTGCTGTACATAGGGTCACTATGAGTTGTGAGTAACTCAGTGGCATATAACATCACCACCACCACCAACTAGCTGATATGCTTTAGTCCATTGTTTGAGTCACTGTCATCTGTCAGATTGACTGTCACTGTCAACCCGTATTGTTGAAGATCTTCCTCTCTTTCTCTGGCTCTCTACTTTCCCCAGTATGATGTCTTTTTTTCCAACGATTTGCCCCTCCTAACAATATGGCCAGAGTATGTGAGTTGAAGTTTCACCATCCTTGTATCTAAGAAATGCCTTGCCTGTACTTCCTCCAAGACAGACTTTTTCTTTTCTTTTTGTTTTTGTTTGTTTGTTTGTTTTGTCAGTCCCCGAGATACCCAGAGCTCTTCTCCAATATCACAATTTGGTCATTGAGTATTATTCTGTCATCTTTACTCATTGTCAAACTTTTAGATGCATGTTGTTGTTATTTTTAAATGCCATCAAGTCGTAGGCGACTCATAATGACGCTATAAATGAAAGACCTGAACACTTGTATACTTTTCCTCATTTCTCCAAGTTCATAGGGTTTCCAGATGCAAGCCGTTTTGGAAGTGGCCACTTCTGCTTCCAAGATAGTTTTAATCGGGGAGCTCCACCAAACACTATCTATCATGGGTGACCAATATCGCATTTGGCACATCAGGGTCACAGTGTTCAGCATCATAGCAATCATGAGCTACCCATGTGCAGGAAATTGACAGACCAGTACTATACCACTTAGAAGAATTTTTGACTAAAAACAATTAAAAGCAGGCCTGAGTGCCATAGATTTAAATGACCCATGTTTGGCTTGGTAGCATCACTTTCTGTCCATTAGGCCAAATGAGCTCTCCCCATGTTGTTGTTGTTAAATGCTGTTAAGTTGTAGGTGACTCATAGCGACCCTATGAACGAAAGACCCGAAGATTGTATAACTTTCTTCATTTCTCCATAATATCATGGCTTTGTTCAGTCACGCCTTAGTCTTTAACCTGACATCATTTTTTTAGCACTTATGAGAGATGTTGAACAATAGATGCAAGATGTCTTTTGGTTTCAGCCTGCAGCTACCATGGGTATTAATTGTAGATCAAGTAAAATGGAATTGTTGACAACATCAATCTTTTCTCCATTTATCATGATGTTGCCTATTGGTTCAGTGGTAAGAATTTTTCTTTTCTCAATGTTGAGATGTAATCCATAGTGAAGACCACTGTCTTTGATCTTCTGCAGCAAGTGCCTTCAAGTCCTCTTAACTTTCTGCCATGCAGGTCGTTGAGAGTTGTCCTCTGATCCTCTGATACCATGTTTATCTTCATATACTCAAGTTTGTTGAACAATTTGCTGAGCATACAGATTGAGTAGGTGTGGACAAAGATCATAACCCTGATGTACATTTCTCTGATTTTAAACCATGCAGTTGTCCCTTGTTCTCTTCAAACAACTACTTTTTTATCTACTCTAGATTTTTCATGGGCACAGTTAAGTGTTGGGATGCCATTCTTCTCAATATTATTCAGAATTTGTTGTAATCCACACAGTCAAATGGCTTTGCAAAGTCAAAACACAAGAGAACATTTTTTCTGGTCTTCTCCGCTTTCAGTCAAGTTTCATCTGACATCAGCAGTGATATCCATCTTGCTATGACCTCTTTTGAATTCATCGTGAATCTCCAGCAGTTCCCAGCTGACATATTGTTCATTTCTGAATAATCTTCAGGAAGATTTTATTGTTCAGTAATTTCCACACTCTATTGGAACATCTATTTTTTAGAATGAAAACCAATATGGATCTCTTCTAGCCAGTTGGTCAGGTAAGTTATTTTCCAAATTCCTTGCCCATATTATTGAGTATATGCAAGGATGCAGCTATTGGTTAAAAGACATCAATTAGTATTCTACCAATTCCTGGTTCCTTATTTTTGCCAATTCCTTTAGTGTAGTTTAAATGGCTTCCTTTATTCTAATTGATTTTTAATTATATGCTACTTCCTGGAAAGTACATTTTGTTGCTGTTGGTACATACCACAGATTCAACAATGACCCACAGAAACCCTGTAAGCAACAGATATGAATTTTACCTTATTCTGCACCATCCTAACAAGCTCTAATAGGCTTGGATCTATTTATACTGTCACTGTGTCAATTCATGTTGTTGGGAGGGTTTCTTTTCTTTGTATGACACTTCACCATTTCCAGCATGATACCTTTGCCCAAGAATGACTCCTCCTGACAATATGCCCAAAGTATGTGAGAAAAAGTTGTTTCACTATCTTTGCTTTTAAGGAGCACCCTGATTGCACTTCATCCAAAATATACTTATTTGTTATTTTGGAAGTTGATAGGATATTCATCATTCTTATCCAACACCACAATTCAAAGAATTTTATTTTTTTTTCTATTAATATAACAAAAACCCAAAACACTGATAATATCACATGTCGATAAGGATGTAGAACACAGGGACCCTCATTCATTTTTGGTTGGAATATAAAGTGATACAACCATTTGAAAATCATACTACACAATCCTCACTATTCGCCTACATAGATTGAAAACTTGTTGTTATGCGCCACCGAGTCGCTTGGGACTCCTAGCGACCCTATCTACAACAGCCCTAAACTCTGCTCTGTCCTGTGCCAATCGCACTGCCTCTGACACTCCCATCCCAATTACCCCAGTCACTGAATCAATCCACCTCATAGAGGACCTTCCCCTCCTGTGCCTGCCTTCCACCCTACCAAGCATGATGTCCCTCTCCAAGGACTGGTCCCTCCTTGCAACATGTTCGAAGGATGTCAGATGAAGACTCAGAATCCTTGTCTCCAAGGAGCAGCCCGGTTTAACCCTCTCTAGGTTGAACCTGTTCATTTTCTTAGCAATCCATGGTACCCGCAATACTCTTCTCCAGCACCACAGCTCAAAGGCATAAATTCTTCTTCTGTCCTCCCTAGTCATTGTCCAGCTCGCTAATGTATAGCAAGTGATTGCAAAGACCATAGCCTGTATCAGGCATATCTTAGTCTCCAGAGTGACACCCTGGAGAGGTCCCTAAGAGCAGAATTTCCCATTGTAATACATCTTTTAATTTCCTGGCTGCTGGTGCCAAGAGTGTTGACTGCGGAGCCAAGCAAACTAAAGCTGTGAACAATCTCAATTTCTTCACCATCTGTCTTGATGCTGCCAATTGGCCCAGTGGTGAGAATCTTTGTCTTCTCGATATTGAGCCTTAATCCATATTGAAGGCTGCAGTTCTTGACCCTCTACACCAAGTGCTTCAGGTCTTCCTCAGTTTCAACAAGCAGGGTTGTGTCATCTGTATAACACAGATTGTTGATGGATCTTCCACCAATTCTGATGCTACACTTCTCATACAGTCTAGCCTCCTGGATAATCTGTTCTGCATATAGGTTGAAAAGGTCTAGAGATAGGACACATTCCTGGCATACACCCTTCCCAATTTTGAACTATGCAGTATTTCCTTGCTCTGTTCTGATGACTGGCTCCAGGTCCACGGTTTCATATTCACACAATCAAGTGTTCTGGGATTTCCATTCTTCCCAGAGTCAGCCACAGTTTGTTATGGTCCACACAGTCAAACGCCTTTGCATAATAAATGAAATACAGATAGACATTCCTCTGGTATTCCCTGTTTTCAGCTAAGATTCAGCTAACATTAGCTATAATATCCCTAGTATCACGACCCCTTCTAAACCCAGCCTGGACTTCTGGCAGTACTCTGCTGATGTACTGTTCCAGTCTTTTTTGGATAATCTTCAGCAGAATCTTGCTTGCATGTGATATCAATGATATTGTTCTATAATTTCTACACTTTGCTGGGGTCACCTTTCTTCAAAATGCGAATATCTAATTTAGATCTCTTCCAGTCAGTTGGCCAAGTGGTTGTTCTCCAGCTTTCTTGGCACAACTTGGTGAGCACATCCAGGGCAGCATCTGTTAGTTGAAATATGTCAATTGGTATACCATCTATTCCTGGAGCCTTATTTTTTTGCCATTTCCTTCAAAGCAGCTTCACCATAAGCTCTTGCTCATATGTTGCTTCATGAAATTCTTCTGTGTCTGCCAATTCCTTTCAACACAGTGACTCAGTATATTCTTTCCATCTTGTTTTAATACTTCCTGGATCATTTAATATTCTGCCTAAAGAATTCTTGATTACAGCAACTCTAGGTTTGAATTTGTTCTTTAGTTCCTTGAGTTTAAGAGATGCTGAGCGAGTTCGGCCCTTTTGATTTTCTGACTCCAACTCCTTGCACAGTTCATTGTAATATTTTGCTTTGTCATCTCGGGCTGCCTTTTGAAATCTTCTATTTAACTCTTTAGTGTCTTTAATTCTTCCTTTTGCTTTGGCTTCTCTGCACTCCAGTGCAATATTCAGAGTTTCTTCTGACATCCATTTTGGTCTTTTTCTTCCTCCTCTGTCTTTCTGGATAATGCTCTTGATATCCTCCCACAACTCATCTGGTCTTCACTCATTAATATTCAAGGTCTCAAATCTGTTACTGAGATGGTTCTGAAATTCAGGTGGGATAGGCTCAAGGTCATATTTTGCTTCCCATGGATTCAATTTAATTTTCCTCAGCTTCAACTTGAACTTGCATATGAGTAGTTGGTGATCTGTTCCACTATCAGCTCCTGGCCTACTTTTCACAGCTGAGATTGAGCTTCTCCAACGGTTCTTTCCACAGATGTAATCAATCCAAACATACAAACATAAAATCCAGCTCTACAGATGAATGTTTACAATGACTTTTTAAAAATTAATTTCCTCCAAGTTTTAAGTAACTACTCACTATTCATTTCTGTTGGGTTGAAACCAACTAAGCTGATGATCCAGTAAGTTTAAGGAAGCTGAAAGTCACATAGGAGGAGATTGCCTATCTTTCTACACACTAGAGCTGCTGGTGGATTTAAATTGCCTGCCTTTGGCTTGAGAAAGCAACTCTTTATCCACTAGGCCACCACACCTCCTTAATAGGTAAATAATTAACCAAAAGCTAGTACAAGGGGATATCATCTTCACATCATATGATTATAAACTAAAAACAATCTATGTTATTATTAGAATTAAGAGAATTTCTCACAAAGTCATATTTAACATGCATCTACGTATCATTTGTATTTCTTTTTTTTAATATTATTTTTATTGGGAAAAACATATTGGGGGTACAAGGAGGTGAGGGTTGGGGGCAGAAGAGTGAGGATGGGCCAGGATGCAGTTGCAGAGCTGCAC
>NW_006399788.1:4891825-4908409 GCF_000299155.1 Elephantulus edwardii | reverse complement strand
TATCAATAAGCCAAAGTCTGTGGAAGGCCATAATGGCCCTGCTTTAAGTGGTTCGCTACTACCACAGCTCACCACACTGTCTCTGCCTCTGCCGCCATCTTGGATCCCATTTGTATTTCTTTACTGTGTTGTTATGTACAGTAGAATCGGAACTGACCCATAGCTGACCCTCTAGTGGGTTTTGAGGGGCAGTAAATCACACAGGAGATTATCTTTCTACCCCAGAGTAGCTAGTAGCTTCAGACAGTGTGCCTTCAAGACTGCAGCACAGCTTCTTGCCACTAGGCTACCAGAGCTCTTGTTCACATCAGCAAGAACAAAAAAAAAAAAAAAACAAACCAAAACCCAAAAACAATTAAATAGGTTTTATGTTAGAAAATAAGAAAACAACATACCTAGGAATAATAAAATAAAGACTTGCATGGTGCTTATTATGGCCCATGCTCCATACCAAGCAACAATTCATGAATTCCTTCAAAATGGGTTACTGGAATACAAAAGTTGGGAACAGGGAAGAAAGGATTGCAAGTTGGAAAACATGGACTTAGTGACAGAAATGAGGCTGGAAATAGAATGATAGAATTCTGTACAATAAATGATTTATCCATTGCAAATACCTTTTATAAAAAACATAGACTATACACATGGATTTCACCTGGTGGTATGCACAGGAATCAGACTGATTGCATCTGTGGAAGGAATCACTGGAAAAGTGCAATATCAGCTGTGAAAATTAGGCTAAGTGCTGATTGTGGAACAGACCATAAACTACTCATATACAAGTTTAAACTAAAACTAAAGAAGGTTAAGTCAAAACCACAGGAACCACAATTTTATCTTACATCTATCCCTTTTGAATTCCAAAACCGTTTCAGGAACAGGTTTGAGGCCTTGAACACTAACTAGAGAAGACCAGATGAGCTGTGGTAGGATATCAAGAATATAGTTCAGGAAGAATGCAAAAGGCAGGAGGAGGAAAAGACCAAGATGGATGTCAAAAGAGACTTTGATTATTGTAGTACAATACCAAGAAGCCAAAGCAAAGGGAAAAAAATTCAAGAAGTTAAGAAACTGAGTAGAAGTTTCAAAAGGCAGCACAGGAAGACAAAGCAAAGAATTATAATGAAATGTGCAAATAATTGGAGTCAGAAAATCAAATGATCCTAACTAACTTGGCATTTCTTAAGCTGAAGGAACTGACAAACTCAAGCCTCAAGTTGCAATATCTAAAGATGTTTTGGCCAGAATATTAAATTATCCAAGAAACATTAAAAGAAGATAGACAGAATAGAGAGTCACTGTACCAAAAATAATTGGATGACACAGAAAAATTTAATTAATGTATAAACAAGAGCCTGTGGTGATGAAGAAGGAAGTGGAGGCTGCTCTGACAGAATTGGCATAAAACAAAGCCCCAGGAATTGATGGCACACCAGTTGACATATTTCAACAAACAGATGCTTCCCTGGATGCACTCACTAAGTTGTGCCAAGAAATCTAAAGGACAATCACCTGGCCAACTGACTGGAAGAGATATTTGTTCCTGTTCTATAAAATGATGACCCCAGTGTGGAAATTATTGAAAAATATTATTAATTTCATATGCAAGCAAGATTTTTCTGAAAATTATCTAAAAATGACTGGAACAACATATCATCAGAGAACTTCAAGATGTGCAGCTTGGGTTAAGAAGAGGCATGATACTAGTGATATCATAGTAAATGTTAGATGGATCTTGGCCTAAAGCAGAGAATACCAGAGGAATGTCTATCATTGTTTCATTGACAATACAAAGGCATTTGACTGTGTGGATCACAACAAACTGTGGCTAACTCTGAAAAGAATGGGAATCTCAGATTGTGTTTATGTAAACTTCTAGTTTGACCAGGAAGCAGTTGTCAGAACAGAGTAAGGAAACACTGCATGGTTCAAAATCAGGGTATGTGTATGTCAGGGATACATCTTGTCTCCATACCTTTAAAATCTATACATAGCATCCATTTGTGTTCTCTGCTGTCAATAGACATCTTCCTGCCTAAAAGAAAAAGAAATCAATATGTGGAACAGTGGAATGTTCTGCAATCCTGATGGCACATGATTTGAATCCACAAGCTGCACCATGGGAGAAGGATGAGCAATCTCCTGTGTAATTAACTGCCTCTGGAACGTTAGCTTTTGGCAGATTCTGAATCAACAGTACACAACAACAACATATGTGGAACAGATCATCTGGGAGGTTGGGCTGAATGAGGAAGAATTTGACATCAGGATTAGAGGAAGACTCATCAACAACTTGCATCAGAAAGCTAGACAATGACAAAGGATGATAGAAGATTTATTTGATGCCTTTGAGTTATGGTGCTGGAGAAGAGACTGAATGTGACATGGACTGCCAAGAGAACAAACACGTTCATTCTGGAGAGGGTGAAGCCAGACTTCTCCTTGAAGGCAAGGATTTTGAAGCTCTGTCTGACATACTTTGAGTATGTTATAAGGAGAACCCAGACCTTGGAGAAGGATATTGTGCTAGGAAGGGTAGAGGGACAGGGCAAGAGCGAAAGACCCAGGATGAGATGGATTGACTCAGTGACTGGGGTAGCGGGAGTAGGTGTGTCAGAGACAATAAGATTTGCTCAGGATAGAGCAGGGTTTAGAATCGTTATATGTAGGGTCTCTATGAGTTGTAAGTGACTTGACTGCACATTGAAACCACAGCAATGGGGGAAATGCTATTACTTAGTCCCATTACACAGTAAAGGGATTGAAGACCAAAAGGGAGATAGAAGTTTTCCATATTACATAAACAGTAAAATTGCAGAGTAGGAATTCAAGCTCAACATCTGTTTTCAGACTCTATCATTTTAACTACTATTCTGTAATTCCAGTTCTGGACATTATAAAATTTTATTGAAAAACATCAAAAAAGAACTAAATAAATAGAGAAACATATCATGCTTGTGGCTAGTATGACTTGAAATCATAAAAATATCAATTCTTTCCAAGTGAGTTTATATACTCAATGCTATTCCAATCAAAATTCCATTAAGATTTTTATAGAAGTTGATAAGAAAATTATAAAATTTATATGTATTTCCAAGATCCAATACAATCGTGTAACAAGAATCCAATACATTCTTGAAAAATGTAAACAGTGGAATAGCACTTATCCTATCAGATAACAACAGAAAATGTTAATGTTATAGGGAAAAGTATGTAATTTAGACACAGGAATATAAAACTAGCCAATCAGACAAAATAAATAATATATGAGTATAGCCTTATATATAGACACTGATTAGTGCAAAGAAAATGAGAGGGGCAAAGACGAACTCTTCGCTGTATGATATTGACTATGTAGATGGAAAAATGAAAATTGATCTTAACATCACTGTTGTTATTGTTGTTGTGTGTCATCACTATGCACAAATATTTATCCAGATGTGTTAAGGTCTTAAATGTGAAAGGAAAAAATTTAAGACTTTTGGAAGAAAATGTAAAATAATATTTTCATGACCTTAGGGTTGTTAATTCTCAAGTACAACACAAAACCTTAATGATAAATAATGAATAAATGGTTATTAGGACACAACAGAAACATGAAAGGCAAGTCACAAATAGAAAACATCTGTCGCACAGAACTAACAGCAATGGTGCATCAGAATATCGTAAAGGACTCTTATGAATAAATAAGAAAAATACATTAAATAAGAATAAATGGTGCATCAGAATATATTAAAGAACTCCTAAGAATAAGAAAAATACACTAACAGCTCACAAGAAAATGGGACAAAAGGTAAAAAGCAGAAATGTTAGAACAATATTACTGGTTAAGAAACATGTAAAAACAGGTTCAACCTCAACAGCAATCATGGCACACATTTTAGTATCATATTATGTATACTTTCTTCCTGTCTAGATTAACTATAGTTTAAAAGTCTTAAAAAAATCAAGTTAATAAGAAAGTGAGGGAAAAGGAGACTTTTCCACACTTCTGGTGGCTGTATAAATTGATACATACACACTCTTCGGGGGAAAACTTGGCATTACCTAGTAAAGATGAAAATGTGGTATCCTATAATGCAACAATTCCACTTATAAGACTGTATCCTTGAGAAAATCCTGAAAATGTGCCCTGGGAAACATGTACAATAATTTTTTCATGGCAGCACTATTCTTAATTTTAGAGACGTGGAGACAAATATACGTCAATCACAGGATGGACCAATAATTTTTTTATATTCATGTAGAGGAATACTATACAGTGATGGAAATTAATGAATCATAACTCCATGCTCAGTATGCAAAAATCTCAAAATGGTCATACTGAGCCTAAAAAACAAACTGCAGAAAAATATATAGTAGATAATTCTATTCATATAGTGGGAGAAATGAAACAAGATTTGGTTTAGGAATCATAAATATATACATTGAAACCATAAATTCAAGCAAGGTAATAATGAACATAATTCAAAACAGTGTTTCTCTCTGGGGAGAAAGGAAGAGAGCATGATTGGAAAGGAGCACTTGGGGGTTTGAAGCTGTAGCTTAGGTTTTATTTCTTAATTAGGGTAATGGGTACAGGTTGTCATATTTTCTTATTTTTATACTTAGAAATTTACAGAAATATGAACTATATATGAGTTATCTTTCCTAATGTAAACAAAAAAAAGTCCATCAAGAAACTTTACATTTCATACTGTGCCATTCATCTCCTCTAAAAATCTCTGAATACATCATAAAAAATAAAGAAAAATAATCCACCACATTTAAAGATTGGTTTAAAGCTGTGCTGCAATCCCAGAAGTTATGTGATTTGACTCCAGCAGCTCCTCCAGGGGAGAAAATTGGATGATCTCCTTTGGTCTGATTAAACTGCCTCTAAAATCCTATGAGAGGGTCAGCTATGGGTTGGTTCTGACTTGACCGTACATGACAACAATAACAAAGAACAAATCATGCCTTCCAAAACTGTGGACACTGGAGCAAATAAAAGAAGCTTGCTAAAAGCTGACCCTGCCGCCTTGAGCTTTCTCCGAAGACAAACACTCTGAAAGACTACAGTCAATGACTTTCTGTTAAAATAGTGAGATTCAGGATTGTGACGTTGTCTCAGGAAAAGGGAAATACTGTGTAGAGGAGACTGCATGAAGGAATAGGAGAACCCTGGAGAGAGATAGTCCATTTCTGCTACCAAGTTATTGATAATGGTCAGATTTCTGTTCTTTTGGTAGAATCTATCTCATGTTGAACTGCTTTTTGGAAAGAGTATACGGTCTGCGATTTCTAGAAGAGTTTGGGAAACTATTACATTCAACCACATGAAAATTGTATTTTTCTTAAATAAGAAAATAGTATCAGTAATTTCACGTTATTAAACCAACACTTGTCAGATGCCTTCTGATATATTTAGCTTATTTTTCTAACTATACATGTTTTAATATACTTTAGCTTTTCTCTTTTTTCCTCTACAATTTATTTGCAATTCCATACAAAGAGTCTATTTGTTTGCTTGAAAAACAAAAATGCTTCTGGATTAACAAAACTAATTATCTGCATAGGAATAATGCTTGAAGAGACTGGAAGAGAGTTGGAATAGTCTTATGTCTTCCCTTTGAACATGTGAGAGATTACTTCTCATGAAACGTATTTTTTTTCCCTCTCAATTTTAGGTGCTTAGTAGTCATTGTAGCTAACACACATCAAGTTTACAGCAGAGCCTAGGAATGAGTGTTTGGGCAAGTGAGATTTTTTTTCATTTTTTGTTTGGATAGTCTATGAACTGACTCTGAGATGAAGAGTTGCTTGCAGAAAGGTCAATGAGGAGCTGTTGTTAGGTGTGCTGGAGCCAACTATGACTCAGGAATCCTATGAGCCCTGTACCCTGTGTCATCCTCAGCATCTCTGATATACTTGAGTCCATTGTTGCAGTCACTTTGTCAAACTATTTTGCTGAGAATCTTCCTCTCTTTCACTGACCATCCACTTTTCCAGGTATGATATCTATAGTCAAGGATTACCCCCTCCTAACAACATGCCCGAAGTATGTGAGATGAAGTTTCATCATCCTTGCCTTTAAGAAGCACCCAGGTTGCACTTCCTCCAAGAGAGATTTGTTTACCTGTTGACAGTCCATAGGAGAGTCAGGATTCTTCTCCAATACTATATAACTCAAAGGCATCAACTCTTTTTCTGTCATCTCTACTCATTGTCAAACTTTCAAATGCATAGAAAACAGCTGAGAAGACCATGATATTGGTCAGTTGCACATCAGTCTTTAAACTGACATTGTTACTTCTTAAAATTTTTAAGAGGTCCCTGACATCAGATTTACTAATATAATTCATATTTTGGTTTCCTGACTATTGGTACCAAGGACATTGATTCTGGATCTGTGTAAGATTAAATTGCTGACAATTTCAATCCTTTCTCTATCTATCATGATGCTACCTATTGGCCCAGTGGTGAGAATCTTTGTCTTCTTGATGTTGGAGTGTAATCTATATTAAAGGTTGTAGATTATGATATTATGTAGTAAGTACTTCAGGTCCTCTTCACTTTCAGCCAGCAAGGTTGTGTCATCTGTGAAATATAGATTGTTAATGAGTTATCCACTGATTTTGATGCCACATTCTTCTTCATGTAGTCTAACTTCTCTAATTATTTGCTTAGCATGCAGATTAAATGAATATGAAGAAATGTATAGCCATGATGCACATCTTTCTTGATTTTAAATCATGAAGTATCCTCTTATTCTGTTTGAACGAAAGTTTCTTGGCCTAGGAATAGTTTTTGCATGAGCACAGTGAAGTGTTCTGGGATTCAAATGCTTCTTACTTAGCCATAATTTGTTGTGATACACACAGTCAAATACCTCTGACTAGTCATTAAACACAAACAGACTTTTTTTAATTCTCTGTTTTCATCCAAGGTCCATATGACACCAGCAATTATAATCCTGTTTGCCATTCCATCTTCTAAACATAGTTTGAAGTACTTGAATTCTCTGTCAATGTACTATTATAGTCATTTAAAAATAATCTTCAACAATATTTTGTTTGCATATGATATTAATTATATTATTCAAGAGTTACCACATTCAATTTTATCATCTTTTGAGGGGAATAGGAACAAGTATTAATCTCTTTGAGTAAGGAGCTGTCTTCGAGTTTTCTTGGCACACCCTACTGTGTACATTTGGGGTTGTGTCTGTTTGTTGATACATGCCAATTGATATTCCATCAATTCCTGGGCCCTTCCTTTCTGCCAAAACCTTCAGGGTAACTTGTACTTCTTCCTACACCACCACTAGTTCCTGATAATAAGCTATTTTTGAAATGGTTCCATGTCAGGCCATTCTTTTTGGTACACTAAGTTTGTGTATTCTTCCATCATCTCTTGAAGATAGATCATTCAAGATTTCCATCCATAACATCCATTAGTATCTCAACTGGAAATTTGAATTTGTTTTTGGTTCGTTCAGTTTGAGAAATGTTGTTGTTGTGTGCTGTGGAGTCAGAATTGACCCAAAGCTGACCCTCCAGCAAGTTCTCAGAGGCAGTAAATCACATCGGAAAAGATTACCCTTCCTTCTCCTGCACAGCAGCTGGTGAATTTGAACCTCATTCCTTTGAGATTGCAGCACAGCTTCTTAACATTAGGCCATCAGGAAAATTCTGAATTTTCATTAAACACCTGTAAATATCTGAAAGTTATAAGAAAGACAGACTATGTTCAAGGAGAAGCTATGGTATGTTTACAACTGAAGAATAGGTATATATTGCATGGTTCCCTGAAACCAGAAATGTCCTTCAAAGTTTTTTGCTTAAGTGAAGCCTTTGTATTCTCACATTACACATTATGTTGAGACTGTGAGCTAGTCTCTGAGTGAGGATGTCTTCTATTATTGAGGAGTATGACCACTGAAGCATACAATTGTAAATTCTTTGGATTTAGTATTTCTAGAGAACTCTTGTAGACTAGTGGAAAGAAGCTGCACAAAAGCTGAGAAATAGGTATGTTGATTTTAAGAGAGAAACTGATAGACTACAAAAGCATTGGTGTCTACTCATACTATTCAAATCCACTTGTTTGTGGTTGAGAGTTTGCTCCATCTAGGAACAGCGCTGGGATTCTACTTGGTCTTGTTTCTGTAGATCTTACTCCCTTGAAGTCATATGGTCCATTGCAAAGACTTCTGGCGTGATGTGTACTGTCAAGTTGGAATCAACCCATAGCTGACCCTCCAGTGGGTTTTCAGGGCAGTTAATCACGTAAAGGAGATTACCTGTCTTTCTTCTGTGGTGCATTTTGTGACTTTGAAGGGTGTGCATTTGAGATTGCAGTGCAGCTTCTTACCAGTGGGCCACCAGCACATGATAGCATAGATTTATTAGAGAGCCCTTTCCTATCCTCGGCATTACTTGAAGCTGACAACTTTCTGCAACAACATATAAATGGATAAATGGAATTAATAGTCTCCTACTGTATTTCTACCAATCCTGACGCCACACTTCTCATAGATCCCAGCCTCCTGGATAATCTGTTCTGCATACAGCATGAAAAGGTATGGAGAAAGGACACGTCCTTGGCATACGCCCTTCCCAATTTTGAACCATGCAGTGTTTCCTTGCTCTGTTCTGACGGCTGCCTCTTGGTCCAAGTATAGGTTTTGCATTAGCACGATCAAGTGTTCTGGGATTCCCATTCTCCTCAGAGTCAGCCACAGTTTGTTATGATCCACACAGTCAATTGCCTTTGTAAAATCAATGAAACAGAGATATACATTCATCTGGTGTTCCCTGCTTTCAGCTAAGATCCATCTAGAAGATCTATTAACAATCTGCGTTATGCAGATGACACACCCTGGTTGCTGAAACTGAGGAGGGCCTGCTTGCTGCAGAGGGTCAAGGACTGCAGCCTTCAGTATGGGTTGAGGCTCAATGTCAAGAAGACAAAGATTCTCACCACTGGACCAATTGGCAGCAACAGGATGGATGGTGAAGAGATTAAGATTGTTAACAACTTTAGTCAACTTGGTGCCATGGTCAACACTCTTGGCACCAGTAGCCAGGAAATAAAAAAAACGTATTGCAATAGGAAAGTCTGCTGTTAGGCACCTCTCCAGGGTACTGGAGAGCAATGGTGTCACTCTGGAGACTAAGGTGCATCTGATACAGGCCATGGCCTTTGCAATCACTTATTATGCATCAGAGAGTTGGACAATGACTAGGGAAGATAGAAGGAGAATTGATGACTTTGACAACAGATTCATCCTAGAGAGGGTTAAACCAGGCTGCTCCTTGGAGGCAAGGATTCTGGGGCTTCGTCTGACATACTTTGGACATGTTGTAAGGAGGGACAGGTCCTTGGAGAAGGACATCATGCTTGGGAGGGTGGAGGGACAGCACAAGAGGGGAAGACCCTTTATGATGTGGACTGATTCAGTGACTAGGGTAATTGGGATGGGTGCGTCAGACGCAGTGTGACTGGCACAGGATAGAGCAGGGTTTAGGGCTGTTGTACATAGGTCGCTATGAGTCACAAGCGACTTGACGGCACATAACAACAACAATATTGTGTTTCCTTCTTAGTTATGGTTAGTTAAAAAGCCAATATTTTGTTTCTTTAGTTTGGGGGAAGTTGTTATTGTTGTTAAATGCTGTTGAATTGACTACAACTCATAGCTGAAACTCATTGACGCTTGAAACTTTACTGATATAACTGACCTCTGGATCTTAGAAGAATTTACTGCCCTCTAGAGTGAATGCATGTTCTTACTTAGGCCTCCAACATGCTTGCCTTTTCTTGCTCATCACTTTTACTCAGGAGGGTAAACTTATTTGATCCTCTGTCAGTTGTATGATTTGATTTGTGTTATTGTCTACTTGACTGGAGGAGAGATAGGGCAAGATCCTAAGAGGGTAAGTTATCGTGCAAAGCACCTGCCTCATTTGAATGATGTGCATGATATTCAAGCAATCGGGATTTACTGTCTTCTAACAGTGTGACTCACTTCTGCAAGTCTAGATAATTCTGAGATATCTAGGTGTACAATAGTCTCAACTCTAAACATGCAGACCCTTCCATCCCGGATTCCAAGGAGCTAACCTACCCCTTTTGGACTGTGGCATTTTTCTAGAGGACCAACTGAGGCTGAGAATTCAAACTTCTCTGAGTCTCTACTGACCTCCTCGGGCTGAAGCTCTTCTCTGTTTGCCAGTATGGCAGCAGAGTAAGGTTCTCTTAAATGCTGCCAAAGAAGCCCTCTGACTTTCACATTTGTTCTTGAACCAATGATTAATTGCCCATAACCTATCATTATTGCACTTTAAGCCATCAATGACCTCCCAACAGCTACCTCATGCTTTTGTCTCTATTGTTACCATTTACCTCCCTTTCAAAGCATCTCTTTCTACCCATATTGTTTTACCATGTACGCTGTTCAACCACATATCCATGATCTGGTTATTGTTTAATTTATCTTCTGAACCTATAAAGAGAGTTGTTAAATTTGGCCTGTTACTCTAACCTGACAAGATCTTGGATCATGATTTCTCACTCACTACATTGTTCTCCCAACTTTATATCATTTGTAAATTTGACAGACTTTATGCCTCTATTCAATTTACTAATAAATTATTGAAAGAAGTTGGGTCAATGTTGACAAAAGTATTGAGCAGAACATATGTAGAAACCAGTTCTTGAGGCATGTTCTTAAGAGGCATGCCTCATTAGTCTCACTGATTCATCAAATAATTATTGAATACCTGATGCGCAACATGCTACGCGTTGGAACTATAATGATAATGATATCCTATAAAGATAATAAGAGCACAATCTCATGACCACAGGCTGCTTAAGCCTCTACATACATGCTTCCAACAATCTATTTATTTACATTTTTTTCTCTATTCAACTAGGTTATAAATACACAAAATATACCACAGTCCAGCTGAATGGTTTCCAGAAATTTTTGTTCTTATTTTTATTTAATGTACCGGTAAAACTCAAAGAAAAATAAGGATGAGGAGAGAGGAAGAATAGGGTTGTTTTAACATTTTTCAAACACATAGATATTATTTTTATAATTTTATCTAATAACACTATCATTTAATAAAATTCTGTTTAAAATCCCTACCCTCTTGGAGTTTAAAAATCTAGCTAAAGCCAGCTGAAACAAGGAAATAAATAAATGCATACATATTCTAGATTGTGGTATATGTTATATAAGAAATCAACTGAGAGCAATGGTAGAGGGTAGTTGTTATATTGAGTTGACTATGACTTATAGTGATTCTACGAACTTTGCCATATCCTGAGCCAACTCCAACATATCTGACACCATTGCTACTGTCCCTGTTTCAATCCATCTCTGCTAAGAGGGTCTTACTCTTTTGTGCTGATCTTTTATCCTTCTAAACATAATAGCCTTCTCCAAGGATTGGCCATTCCTGACTACATGTCCAAGTATGAGATATGGACTTTCAGAAGCCTTGCCTCTGAGGAGCAATCTCATTTCACCATCTCTAAGACAAAACTACTCTTTCTCTTGGCAATCTGTGGCATGTTTAGCACTCTTCTTCAGCATCACAAAATAAAAAATATCAATTCTTCTTCTGTCACCCTTAGTCATTGTCCAGTTCTCAGTTACACACCAAACAACTGACAAGACCATGGCTTGGATCTGGTGCATCTTAGTTTTTAGACTGACCTCATTGCTCTTTAGCTCTCTGGAGAGGTTCATGACAGCAGATTTTTCCATTTGAACTCATCTTTTGATTTCCTGACTGCTGGCGTCCAGGGTGCTGATTATGGGTCTGAGCAAGATAAAATCATTAACAATATTAATCCTTTCTCCATCTCTTATTGAAACCGACCTGCGGGTTCACACGTGTTCTAGAGAGGGATCTGTGCAGATTGAGAGAGGGACAGGGACACAAGAGACGAGGCAAGTCAAAGTTCTCTGATCAAGCCTCAAAGTTTTTTCAAAGAATTTTGCAATAAATAGGCAGCTGAGGAGGCCAGGCTGCCAGGGAACCCAGCCCTAGACTATCAGTTTACAATAGAGATGGAGAGGCATGCCCCAAGGTGTTGATTTACAGGTAAAGAGGTAGGCATAGTCAGAGATGGATGTGGTAGGGCTGCATGTCAGAAGTGTTTTCTGTAGCAAAGCTAAGATCTACTCAGGATGGCTTCCTACATCTTATGATGCTACTTATTAGCCTAGTGATGAGGATTTTTGTTTTCCTGATTTTGAGATCCAACAATGGAGGTAGTTAAGAAAAGCCTGTCAAATAACAGTAAAGCAGAGGTGGAGTGGTGAAGGAATTAAGAAAGATTCAATGGGGATCTGAACAGACGGGGTAATAGCTGTTACAGATCACCGGTGATTAATCTTACAATACGCAATGTACATGAGTGATCTTTTGAAACATATGAACGTAGGAAAGTGTGAAACATAATATACATTAATCATATGCAATATATATGAATTTTGTATGCAAACCAATGTTGTTGTTATTGTGTACTGTTGAGTTGCCTGTGACTTATAATGACTCTATGTACAACACCACTGAACATTGTTCTATCCTGAGCCAGTCTCACTGTCTCTGACACAACTACTCCTGGTGTTAATCCATTTCATCCAGGGTCTTATTCTCCTGTGCTGTCCCTCCACCATTCCAAGCATGATGTTCCTCTCCAAGGACCAGTCTCCCCTGGCCACATGCCCAAAATATGTGAGATACTGTTGTTGTTTGTTATTAAGTGCCGTCGATTCGTTGGCAACTCATAGCAACCCTATGAAGGAGAGTCCTCGATGCTTGGGTGCCTTTCTTCCTCTCTCCAGGTTCATAGGGTTTCCGGAGGCAAGCTATTATGGAAGTGGATGCCACTCCTCCTTCCAAGCTTGTTTTAATCGGGGAGCTCCACCCCACTCTCTGTCCACATTGGGTAGCCAACCATTAACGCATTTGACACACCAGTGTCATGATGTTCAGCCTCACAGCAACCAAAAGTGAACGTGGTTCGACAACTTGTACACCAGGGCTATACGACATAGAGGAATGTCTGAACAGAAACAATGAAAGACAGGCCCGAGGGCCTCGGATTAAAAGTCACCTACCTTTGGCTTGGTAGCATCGCTTTCTGTCCACTGGGCCAGCTGATCTCAGTATGTGAGATAGAGCTTCAAAATACAAGCCTCCAAGGAAAAAGTTGATTCCACCCTCTTCAGGACAGATCTGTTTGTTCTTTTGGTGGCTCATGGTATGTATGCTCAATACTCTACTCCAGCACCACAACTCAAAGGCATCGATTTTTCTTCTGTCATCCCTAGCAAACCAATATAAAATAAAAATATAATAGGGGCAAAAGAAAAAGCCTTTCAAAGAAGAGACATTTAGGTTAATATGATGAAATATCAAGTGACCATGTGGAAAGTTAAACTAGGGACACTCAAGTTAGAAAGAGTGGAGTTTGGGAAGTCCTTGAAATGAGATTAGCTTGGTTTACTTGGAGAACTGAAAAAAAAAAATAATCTAGTTAATGTAGATCAAAGAGGATTCACCTCCAGAAATATAAACTAGGCAGGTAAATTCAGCCTCCCACCAGGCCTCAGTGAGATGCTAGCTTTCTCAGCAGCAGTGTGCAACTTCCTTGAGAATGTAACATTCAGGAATAGATCAGAACCTATTAAAAGGGAGATGGGTAGCAGGTAAAACAAGGCCTTTTCCTGGATCCAACCTGTGATGCTGATAACCGTAAGTGCCAAGTGGTACAGTGCAGATCATCTGCCTGAGAGTTCTGGATTGCTCTGTGTGTTCTTTTTACACAGCAATTGTCCCTGGTCTTCACGTGAACAAGAATTGACTGAAGACTGATTATGTGGGTCTTGATAAGCCTTAAAAAGGAGTTTGGATTTTATTCAAGGTATAAAGAGAAACCATTGAAATAGTTTCTGTAAGAAAATCATATGATCTGTTTTATGTTATAAAATTTTAAGCTTCTTAGTTATGTGAATGCCTTTATACTGTATTCTCTAGAGGAAGGGAATATATGTGATATATACACACACACAGATAGATGTTTGGTCAATTCCAAACTGCAAAAGTTGGTAGGATTCCTCAGTTTCCTCATCTTTGGATTTAGCTGTTGGCACGTATGCTTGATTAATGGTTGTATTAACTTGTCTTCCTTGTACGAAATGTATAGTATCCTGTCACTTACAACATTGAACTTCATGATAGATCTTGCAACAGTCTTTTTAACTACGAATACAACACCATTCTTAGTGAATTTGTCATTTCTGGCATAGTAGATCATATGATTGTCTCGTTCAAAATGGTCAGTTCTAGTCCATTTCAGCTCACTTCTGCCTAGGATGTCTATCTTTTTACTTTCCATTTCATTTTTTTTTGTTCCCTTCTATTATTTTTGTTGGTTTTTATATAATAAATCATATACATTGTGTTTCACTCATGTACATTGTATTATGCAATCATTCATATATATTGTATTTTATACAATTAATTACTATTGATCTATGCCTATTATTACCCTGTTCTTTTTTTAAAAATGTTTTTCTTATATTGGTTGCGTACAATAACTTATTTACACTGTGTTTCATTCATACACATTATGTTTTCCTAGTTACTACTTCATACATTCCACATTCCATATAGATGTTTACGGCTGCTTCTTCTCATTTTGAATGACTTCCTATGTGATTAATACTTCTGATTCTATAGCTACTGTGTTCTTTAGGGTTTTCAAAGGCTCGTTACTTCAGAAGTGGATGGCCAATCCTGCTTTCTAGTCTGTCTTGATTTGGGAGCTCTGCTGAAACCTGTCCACCATGAGTGACCCCGCTAGTCTTTGAAATAACCAATGGCATAGCTTCCAGGGTCACAACAACCCACAAGATACTTCACTATAGCCAATGATTTATAAGTGATTTGCTGATAAAAGCAAACACCCAACAAACAAGCATATAACCATTGGTTTAAAGACTAAGTACACCTGATTCAAGCCCTGGTCTTTCCAAATACCTGCTATGTATGGAGAGCTGGACAATGAATAAAGATGACAGAAGAACTGATGCCTTTGAGTTGTAGTGTTCAAGAAGAGTACTGAATATCCAAAGGTTTAAAAAAAAGATAAGTATTTTTTTTAAATAAAAGTTTTATTTTATACAGGTTTACTTACAAAGTTCATATCATTTTTCATATTGAACCAATCCCATTTCCTTTACCTA
The DNA here is from genome assembly GCF_000299155.1 of Elephantulus edwardii. Classification (NCBI taxonomy): domain Eukaryota; kingdom Metazoa; phylum Chordata; class Mammalia; order Macroscelidea; family Macroscelididae; genus Elephantulus; species Elephantulus edwardii. The sequence continues at coordinate 4,893,156 of NW_006399788.1, read as the reverse complement.
CTCCCTCCCTCAACTCATCAAATTCTGTGACTCAATGATTACCCACCTTTTCATCCTCACCTCTCTGCTCCTACCCTCTCCACCTTGTATACTCATACATTTTTAAATATTTATATTTCTACAATAATGATCTTATACAGCATTTATCATTAAGGGACTGAGTTAGCTCACTTAGCATAATGCTCTTCAGTCCCTCCCAAGTTAGGTAATGATTTACAAAATCATTACTCCTGCGTGCTACACAGTATTCCATTGTGTGAATGTACCATAACTTCTCAACCCATTTAATTGTGGTTGGACATTTGAGCAGTTTCCATGTTCTTATGATGATAAATAATGCTGCTTCAAACATTGATGTACAAATTTCTGGTTTTGCTTCAGTTCTCATTTGCTGAGGGTATATTCCAAGCAGAGGAATCCTGGGTAATATGGAATTTCTATGTTCAGCTTTTTGAGGGAAGACCAAACTGCCTTCCAGAGTGGCTGTATCAATGTATAGGTCTTAGAGTAAAAGCAGGCTTCTCAGAAGCAAGGGCGGTGAAGACTTTTGTCTCTCCTACTTTGGGCATATTGTTAGAAATGGCTTTTCCTTGGAGAAGGACATCATGTTTAAATAGGTGGAGAGTCAGCGAGGAAGAGGAAGACCCTCAATAAGATTGATGAACACAGTGACTGAAGCAATAGGCTCAGGTATGCTTTAGGAAGAATATTAAATAATACAGGAAGTATTAAAAGAAGATGGAAAGACATTACTGAGTCACTGTATAAAAAGGAACTGGCAAACACAGAAAAATTTAATGAAATAACATATGAGCCAGAGCCTATGGTGATGAAGGAAGAAGTTCAAGATGCTTTGAAGAAAATAGCAAAAAACAAGTCCCCAGGAATAAATGGTATACCAATTGACATATTTCAGCTAACAGATTCTGCCCTGGACGTGCTCACCAAGTTGTGCCAAGAAACCTGAAAAACAACCACTTGGCCAACTGACTGGAAGAGATCTGTATTTGTTCCCATTCCAAAGAAGGGTGACACAACAGAGTGTGGAAACTATAGAACAATATCATTGATTTACATGCAAGCAAGATTCTACTGAAGATTGTCCAAAAACGACTGGAACAACACATCAGTAGAGAACTGCCAGAAGTCCAGGCTGGGTTGAGAAGGGGTTGTGGTACTAGGGATATTGTAGCTGATGTTAGATGGATCTTAGCTGAAAGCAGGGAATACCAGAAGAATGTATATCTGTGTTTCATTGACTTTGAAAAGGCATTTGACTGTGTGGATCATAACAAACTGTGGCTGACTCTGAGAAGAATGGGAATCACAGA
>NW_006399788.1:4888342-4891725 GCF_000299155.1 Elephantulus edwardii | reverse complement strand
CCAGAACACTTGATCGTGCTAATGTGAAACCTATACTTGGACCAAGAGGCAATTGTCAGAACAGAGCAAGGAAACATTGCATGGTTCAAAACTGGGAAAGGGTTACACCAGGGATGTGCCCTATCTCCATACCTTTTCAACCTGTATACAGAACAGATTATCCGGGAGGCTGGGCTCTATGAGGAGAAGTGTGGTGTCAGGATTGGTGGAAGATTCATCAACAATCTGGGGTATGCAGATGACACAACCTTGTTTGCTGAAACTGAGGAAGACCTGAAGAGCTTGCTGCAGAGGATCAAGGAATGCAGACTTCAGTATAGATTGAGGCTCAATGTGAAGAAGACAAAGGTTCTCACCACTGGACCAATTGGCAGCATCAGGTTAGATGGTGAAGAGATTGAGATTTTTTTCATAGCTTTAGTTTGCCTGGCTCCACGGTCAACACTCTTGGCACCAGTAGCCAGGAAATAAAAAATGTATTGCAATGGGAAAGTCTGCTCTCCAGGGTACTAAAGAGCAATGGTGTCACTCTGGAGACTCAGGTGTGTCTGATACAGGCCATGGTCTTTGCAATCACTTGTTACACATCAGAGAGTTGGCCAATGACTTGGGAGGATAGAAGGAGAATTGATGCCTTTGAGCTCTGATGCTGGAGAAGAGTATTGGATATACCATGGACTGCCAAGAAAACAAACAGATTCATCCTGGAGAGGATTCAACCAGGCTGCTCCTTGGAGGCAAGGATTCTGGGGCTTTGTCTGACATACTTTGGACATGTTGTAAGGAGGGGCAGATCCTTGTAGAGGGACATCATGCTTGGGAAGGTGGAGGGACGGAGTAGGAGAAGACCCTCTATGAGGTGGATTGATTCAGTGACTGGAGTAATTGGTAATTGGTATGGGTGTGTCAGAGACAGTGCTATTGGCACAGGAGGGTTTAGGGCTATTGTACAAAGGGTCTCTATGAGTCGCAAGTGGCTTGATGGCACATAACAGCAACAACAACATGTTGGAGATAATAAGGAAGGCACAAGGTAAGAGAGGGTTCAGAATTATTGTTCATAGGGTTGCTTTGAGTCATACTTGGTTGTATATAATAATGATACATTATAAATGAAGAAAAAAGGTAATTTAAAAGACAGGAAAGAGGAAGATACCGTGATGAACAGCAGAAGTGTGTAAGAAAATGAAAGGAAGAAATAGTGAAGTAAACAAAAAATTCAAAGGACGGTTCTAGAAGATAAAGCAAAGTAATAAATAGTGCAAAGTCTTGCAGTCAGAAAACCAAAAGAGAAAAACATGTTCAGCATTTCTCAAACTGAAAGAACTGAAAGGGAAAACAATCAAATTTATGTTACAATACTGAAGGATCATATTGGCAAAATCTTGAATTACATAGAAAGTGTCAAAAGAATTATAAAATTACAAGATCTGGTAAATCCAAACCTGTGGATCAGGTGTCAAAGTGTAGACTTCTGTCTCTTGACTCTTAGATTCAAAGATTGATGAGCCCCAAATGAGCAGATTCTGTTGCAAGTTCTGTTGCTCATGGGGCTGAGGGAGATGGTGAATGTCAAGTCTGCAGGTAGATGGTGAACTACTGTCTCATATTCCAAGAAGTAGAGGTCAGAGAATGGGGAGCTGGAAGTAGGATTGAAAGAATTATAGCTTTACCAGAACACTACATGTAGTGGATCAACCACACCTTGTAAAGAAGCTTTTCCAATTGATTCATTTCTCGTATTAGATCAGATGATGGAGGATGGTTGAGTATAATATCTGCCAAAACACTGAGATCATGACCAGCCAAGTTAGCATATATCTTAATAATCATAGTGGGAAATGAATTAGATGCAGAAAAATCTTGATGCGAAGGAAACTGGTTGGAAAGCTATTGGATTTGCCCAGATGAAAGACTAGTAGTTTGGGCAAGATCGTTTATATTGGGAGTGGAGAGAAGTTAATGCATTCAAGTGATATTTAGGAAATAGAAATTATAATACAGTTTTGAATTAGGGAGCTTTGGTGGCATAGTGAGGAGAGAGTTTTACTGTGAAAACAAACCCAGGAAATTAAAATCCACTGCTGCTCCAAGGGATGGGCAGTCTCCTTCCATGTGGCTTACTGCCTCTGAAAAACCTCCAGAAGATCAGCTGAGATAGTTCTGTCTTGACAGCAATGAGTGAGTGAATTAAACTTCATATTTAAGATAAGACATTAAGTAGAAAAAGAATTAAAGCATACTGTTCAGAGTTCTAGTTTGAGTCACTGGGTAGTCAGTGACTATATATACACTGATAAGGAGAAAGGGAGAATAAACAATCTTATGGGGGAAAGAACAAATTCCCTTTTTGAATATTGTTTGAGATAGCCCTCAGAGGAGATGTCATGTTGGTTGTTGTTCAGAATATTGATCTGTAGCTAAAAAATTATTTGAATTGGTGCTATAAATCTGATAATATTCTATACACAGATAATATTCAGGCCATATGTCCAAGGGAAGTATAGAGAGAAAAATAAAGACGAGTACTAAGCCCCAGGAAATGACAACACAGAATACCAAGTAAAGCAGAATGAAAGAGAGATATGGGATAGGGATGGAGATAAGAAGAAAGAAGAGGAAATAGAAGAGGAGGGAGAAAATGTGAGAAGGAGGGGTAAGGAGGTAAAAAAGAAAGAGAAGGAAGATAAAGGAAGAAGATGGATGAGAGGAGAGAGAAAAAACAACTCCTGGAGTCGTAGCAAATCAGAGAGAGTGAAAAGTTGGAACAGTCAAGAGAAGGAAGAGTTTAGGAGGGAAGCCATAAGAGAAGGTAGGTCAGAGACATGACCAACACATTTAGCAAAAGAAATATTAGCAATCTTGGCAGCAATTATTTCAGTACTAAGAACCAGGACCAACTTGAGGTAAATGGATAACTAAATTGATAGAGAGAAAACAGGATGGTATAAATAAAAAAATAATAAAAAAACTCACCAACTTCATAAGACATTTGAAAGTATCAAAATGGACTTTTATCAGGAGAGATATAGGAAATTAAAGAAGTGTTTAAAAAAAATAAATGGAAGGTGGCAGAGATGCTTTGTAAGCCTCAGGGAGAATTGAAGGAGAGATGAAGAGTTTCATGGTGAAAGAGTTAGCTCAAAGAATGAAGTTCAGATCCAGATCAGTGTACTTTAAGAACCTATCTTATCCCCAAATCCTGTGGAAAAAAATCAGGCATTTCTGAGTCTTTAAAAAGACTATTGTTATTGTTGTTGTTATGTGCCATCGAGTCGCATGCGACTCATAGCGACCCATGTACAACAGCCCTAAACTCCACTCTGTCCTGTGCCAATTGCACTGTCTCTGACACTCCCATCCCAATTATCCCAGTCACTGAA
>NW_006399788.1:4884450-4887222 GCF_000299155.1 Elephantulus edwardii | reverse complement strand
TCAATAGAGAAAAAGACTATTAGGGAACCTCATTTTGTACTCTTGATTATAAGCTCTTTCCGTAATCTGTGATGAAGTTGGCTTGAGTCTAAAACCACAGTTCATTGGAAATGTCTGCTTTCATCATCCCACACATATGTTCTCACTAATATCTTCTGAGTGATACATGCTCTACCTTTTAATATGTAGAGACAAAGCAGTGATTGAGTGGAAATTCTTCTCATCTGCCTTTTGTTAGCATTTCACTGTTTCTTCCAGGCAGGATACCTTTTCACCCTTTTAATATAGGTATATCTGAAGGAGGTTTATGTTGTCCTTTTCAGTGTCACCCCAGCTCATTACTACCTGTCACCTCTAAAAGCTGCTTTTATTGGTATATAATAGTGTTTGAGGTTTCTCCTTCATGGTATATGCATCTGGAATATCCAGTCTATCCCTGTGAGTCTGTGAAAAAGTTCTTGCCTGTGATTGGTTTAGGCATATAGTCCAGGTTTGCTCAATGAGAGTAATAAGGTATTTATTGAGACTTTGGGGAAGATTTCTTTATTCTTATCAAGACAACAAGAAAGAGATGACCCAATTCTTTGCCTGCCATTGGCTTGCTTGGGTTACACTTGGAGTTGTTGAAGCCTGAGAATAAAAGTAATCTATGCAGAAGGACTGAGGAAGTCACAGAAACAAAGAAAAATTGTCAGTGGTCATTTTTGTTTGTTTGTTTGAGTTATGTTTTGAGTTAAAGCTTGCAGAGTAGGTTGGTGTTCCATTCAAAGATTCATGTATGTTTTATCTTATAACATTGATTATAATTCACACCTTGCATCATCACTCTGCTGTTCTTGTTTCCATTCATCCCTCTACCCAATCAATCCCTTTCTACCTCTGAGCCCTGTCTCTGGACAAAGGCTGTCCATGCAACTCTGTGTAACTAGTGTCATAACTAATTGGTATCTCCCTGGTTCACCCTAAAGATATGTCTGTCAATTTTTTAAAAATGACAATCCTACCAAAAGCAATCTACTTGTTCAATGCAATCCCAATCCAGATATCAAATTCATTTTTCAAGGAGATAGAAAGGGAAATTGTCAAGATTATTTGAACAAGAAAGAGATCCTGAATAAGAAAAGTACTTCTGAAAAATGAAGTGGGACACATAGCACCCACTCACCTCAAAACCTACTACACAGCAGTAGTTAGCAAAACAGCATGGTACTGGTACAATGACAGGCACACTGACCTATGGAACAGAATTGAGAAGAAAGGGACCAAGCTATCTATGGTCAACTGATATTCAAAAAGGAAATAAAACCTATCATATGGGAAAATGATAACCTCTTTAATGAATGCTGGCAAAATTGTACTGCAAGCTGCAGAAAGCTGAAACAGGATCCATATCTCACACCATACACAAAAATCAACTCAAGGTGGATCAGAGACGTGAGAGTAACGCCAAGACCATAAATTTCATCAGAGACAAACTGGGATCAAACTTAGATAGCCTAGTCTATGATATAAAGAGACTGCCAAATACAGCCAGAAATGCACAATCTGAAGAGGAAAAAAAATTGATGAATGTGACTTTCTAAAAATTAAATCTCTGTGCTCATCAAAAACATTTTCCAACAGAGTGAAAAAAAAAGCTTTCTGACTGGTAAAAAAACAAACAAACAAACAACAAACCGTTTAGCAATACCATTTCAGACAAGGATCTCATATCAAAAGTTTACAGAATCGTACAGAGTCTCTACAAGAAAAAGACTGAGAACATAATTGCAAAATGTGCAAAAGGCATGGACTTTTCAAAGAAGAAGATATTCAGATGGTCAACAGACACATGAAGAAATGCTCAAAATCACTGGCAATAAGAGAGATGCAAATCAAAATCATAACAAAATACCATCTCACTCCAGTAGCAGTGGCAAAGTTTAACAGGACAGCAAGTAATAAATGTAGGAGAGATAGTAACTCTTACATGTTATTGGTGGGATTGTAAAATGGTACAACCAGTCTGGAAGGAAGTTTGGCATTTTCTCAAAAAGCAGAACATAGAAATCCCAAAGGACCCAGCTATTCCAATGTTTGGCATATATTCACACAATGGAATACTATGCTTCATTGAAAAACAAGGAACTCATGCAATATTATTCAAAATGGTTGACTCTGGAGAACATTATGCTGAGTGAAATATCCCAGTTACAAAAGGACAAATATTGCATGGTGCCACTGTTGTAAAAGAGGAATGACCTTGGGGTTGGGGAGAGACTGAGTAAGATGGGTTCAATAATGTATAGTGCACTGAAACAGATAAGGGAGAAAACTGTTTAAAAGGGATGTGTGATTAGGTATTTCTATCATGACAGGAGTCTAGAGTGATGGCAACATGGTGGAGTGGACCTGTGGGAGGGTTTGTAAAAAAATGAAAGAATTTTTCTTTTACTTTTCCAAGAGGGTAGTGTTCTGGGGGGATGGGGGGAGGCTTGGGAGGGGAGAAATGTGCAACAATGAATAAATGGAAATCCAAAGCTTCTGTAAATTTTTACTGAAATTAATAATAAATTTAAATGTAAAAAAAAATTAAGCTAGAGTAAGGATGGCAATGGATTTATAACTGCTCATGCTAATAACACTGTATCGTGTCATGGAGGAGGAATAGTGGAACTGTATCCACATTTACAATATTCTTCTTACCAAAACCATTTATGGAAAATAGGAACTGCATTGGAACATGTATCTCTGGATTGGAAATGATCATATTATTAATATTTCTAGCCTTAA
>NW_006399788.1:4875748-4883653 GCF_000299155.1 Elephantulus edwardii | reverse complement strand
TTCCATGATACATCTTCAAGGATATGAACATGTACGGCTAAGCACAATTAATAACAGTGCATCCAAATTCCAAAATCAATCTCCATAATAGTCTATGTGTTTCCTACTGCCAAAGGGGCCCTTTAGAGTAGTGAGAGAAGATCTTCACCCTGAAACCTCCAGCGTTCCTTTTCAGCAGGAAGTAGCTAAGAGAATACGTTGTCCCCTTTTCCTTATGAATCAGGATGAAGTCTCTCTCAGGGAGGAGTGATAGGGAAAAGCAAAGGAGGTATTCAGAACTGGCTTCGACAAGCACTGTGGCAATGGGACAATTAAAACAGACTTTCAAGGGGGAAAAAAGAAGAGGAACGAACTGGGGGGGGTGTAGAGAAAATAGTGCAACAATGAATGAATGGAAACCCAAAATCTTTGTAAATTTTCATTAAAATTAATAAAATTTTTAAAAAAGAATTGAGGCACAGAGACTTGTACACCAATGTTCATAGCAACATTATTCACCAATTCAAGAACATGGAAACAGCCCAAATTTCCAACCACAGTTGAATGGATTGAGAAATTATGGTATATTCACAGAATGGAATACTATGCAGCATACAGGAACAATGATTTTGAAAATCACTACCTAACTTGGGAGGGACTGGGGAGCATTATGCTCAGTGAACTAACTAAGTCCCATGAGGACAAATACTGTATAAGACCATTATGGTAGAACTAGATAACTTGTAAAATATGTATGAAGATCCAAGGGAGTGCGAGCAGGAGCAGAGGGGTGAGAATGGGCAAGAGGAGGAGTAATCATAGGGTTGCACAGTCTCATGGGTGGAGGGGGGTGTTGAGTAAAGAAAATGGAAAGATCTGGTGTGAAAAACAATGTATACAAACTTGTAAGTAAACCAGTATGAAATAAAGATTTTACTTAAAAAAAAAGATATGTCTGTTGTTTGAAAACTGTGGTATAATCATTGTGTTGTAATCATTGCCCTCTTATACCAGCCATGTCTTGTGTCTGATCACCTTTGAAATTATGGGATATGAAATATATGTTGCCTTATTTGTTAGTTAATTTGAATTAGTATTTTCTACAGCTTTCAGTCAAAGTCATATCTATCCCTATAGTTTCTTCCTTTTTTGCTATTTGTTTTGTAACATCCTTTTGAAATTTATGCTTCACAAAGAGTGATCAGTGAAGGTACAGAGATTTTTTTTTTTGGTAAGTCTCTGTGTCTTTCAAAATTGATATCTCCTCCCATGCAATTGATGCTGGAGGGTCAGCTATGTGTTAGTTTCAACTCAAAGATACATAGCAACAACATAATTACACTCAACATTTTTTGCTTTACATCTCTTACATCTCTTTCAGTATACCAATATATTGACTAGAAACATTTGAGACCGCTTACATCCTAATCTAGATTCTACAGAGAAAAAGAATCAATACAATTGATATATCTAATTATCTACCTTATAAAGTTAATGTAAGATTTATTTTAAGGAATTGGCTCATGCAGCTGTAGGGATTTAAAAAGTCTAAAATCCACAGGTCAGTTAGGAGTCTAGTAGCTCTAGTAGGATAGTTACTTGCAATCTTGATACTAAGTTCTTCTTTAGAAAACTTCATTTTGTACTTGTAAGATCTTCAACTATTTGAAGAGGTCTAACAAATTATAGCTACAATTGAGAAGAGTGGGAACCCAAGAGCACATAATTATGCTCATATAAAATCTACACCTAGACAAGAAGCTATTGTCTGAATGGAACAAGGGAACACTGCATTGGTTTAAAATCAGGAAAGGTGTTCATCAGGGTTGTATCCTTTCTCCCTATCTATCCAATATGTACACTGAGCAAATCAATCGAGAAGCTTGATTCTATAAAAAGAGTGTGGGATCACAATTAGAGGAGGATTCATCAACAACCTGTGTTATGCAGATGGCACAACTTAGCCTGGTGAAAGTGAGGAGGACTTGAAATGCTAGCTGCAGAAGATCAAAGATTATAACCTTCAGTATGGATCACACCTCTACATTGTTTTTGTTGATTGCCTTCAAGTAGAGCACGACTCCTGGCAACCCTATGAACAAAAGGCCTGAAGCCTTTCTGTCACTATTGACATTTATCAAAGTTCCATAGAGTTTCCAGAGGCATGTTGTTTAGGAAGTGAATGCCTGCCACTCTGCTTCCAAACTTCTCAACAAAAAGAAAACAAAAGTCCTTACCACTGGACCAAGAAGCCACATCATGATATATGGAGAAAAGATTGAAATTTATAATGTTTCAGCTTAATTGGATTCATAATAATCACCATTGGTACCACCAGTCAGGAGCTCAGGAGACGTAATGCATTTGGCAAGCCTACTGTCAAGGACCTCTCTAAATTACTGAGGAATAATGATGTCAGTTTGAAGACAAAGATACACCTGATTTAGACCATAGCCTTTTCAATCACAGGCTATAAAGCTGGACAGTAAAAAAACATGACAGATGAAGAATTGATGCCTTTGAGCTGTGGTCTGGAGAAAAATGCTGAATATCCCATGCACTGCCAAAAGAATGAACAGATAAGTCTTGCAGAAAGTGTAGTCAGAGTGCTCCGTGGAGGTAGAGATGACAAAGCTCTGTCTCACATTCTTTGGGCATATTGCTAGGAAATGCTATTCCTTAAAGAGGGACATCATACCTGGAAAGGTAGAGAGTGAGGAAAGGAGAGGAATGCCCTTGATGAGAAGTATTGACAGAGTTGCTGCAACAATGGACTCAAGGGTGTCAGAGGTGAAGAGGATGGCACAGGATAGACAGGGTGTAGATCTGCTGTTTATAGGGTCATTGTGTATGAGTTATACTTGACTTAACAGAACCTAACAACAGCAATAACAACCACCACAATATAGAAGGTATTTCACTTTCCTTAGTGCCAATTCATTTAGATATTAATTGCATGTAAATCTTTTTACAGCAACGCCTACACTACTGTTTGACAATTAGGCATCATAATCTAGCCAAGTTGACATATAAAATTAGCTGTCACATTGTATGATTTAGATAGTCTATCCTGGGATTCCCACAGACTATTGAAATGTGGCCTGAAAACATTGTTTTGTCATTTTTAATTTCTTTTCATTAGAGTATCTATTGCACTAGATAGAGTATAAAATCTTCTCTTATGACACATCCTGATTTGGGGTTTGGTGATATGGCCACTGTTACTTTGAGAATCCTTCTGTAGCCCCACATGGATATCAATGTTTTGAAAGCTGCTTTTCAAAAGCTACCTGTCGGACTCTATCCAATGTTTCTTTCATTCATAATAACAACCTTCACCGTGACATGGTCACTTTTTTCCCAAGGTTCCCGTCACTTCTACTTCCCCAATTTGTTCTTTCTTGTTGGTCAGAATTAAGTCTAGAGTAGCAGCTCCCTTTTTAACATCCTTTTCTTTTTGAGAGACGAAATTGTCAGTACTTTGAGTCAGGTAGCTCAATTGGGATGAACCCAAGGGACATATTTGCAGTAATTCACATGCCTGGAAGTAAGGAGGTTGATGTAGCTTCAGATCAGCAGAGAAATTGGATTTATTTTGGACACTGTATCAGGAGGAAAAGGAACAGAGCTGCTGGGAGAAATTGAGGTGATTGAATAGATCAGACCAAGGCTAAAGGCTGTGTTCATTCTCTCCAAGAAATGAAACCCTGGATACAGGAAGGGGACACTGTGTTTGCATTAGAAAGACATTGTAAAGTGTTGACAGATCTGAGAAAAGATGCAGACCACTTGGGGTTTGAACTGGTGACTATCAGCATGAATTGGAGAAGTGACAAGAGTAGCTGTTGTTAGCACTCACCTGTATTTTTCATGTACTCAAACTGATCTTTCTGGCAGAGGTGTAGAGGTGTAGGTCCCGGACAGTGACACAAGGCAAGTGTTTGGGCATTTAGAACTTCCTGTAAAGTGGTGAGAAATAGGATATTGCAGGAGGGTCAGTTTTGTTTGAAGGCCTGTTTTGTTTTTTTCTTTTTTAACCCTTTGTTCTAATTTAAATGATGTTATTTCTTTGCATATTAGCATCGTTATCTGCAAAATGTGTGTCATGTTTCACAGGGTTGTGAGAATTTATTTGAACTAACTGCCGCTGAGTGTACTCCCAACTCATAACAGCCTCATGCACACCAAAGCAAAATGGTGCTTGGTCCTGAGCAGTTCCAGTAATCACTTGCTAATTTAACCATTGTGGCTCATCGAGTTTTTACAACTGATTTTTAAAAGTACAAAACCAGGCTTTCCTTCCTTGTCTGTTATATACTCTGGAAACTGTACCAAATCTTTCAACAATGTAACAACATGAATGCTTCTGCAAAGGTGTTGATTGGCTAAGCAAGAGATACACTGGGAGGGTATCAACCCTCCTATAGAAGATGAGAATTTCATCCCAGAACCACCATCAACAGCCTAAAGCTAGACACCACTTAGAGCAAGGACTAGAGAAATGAGAACAACACTATTGAAGGAGCAAAATGACAACCCAGGAAAGAAGATTCCCAGGGAGCTCTGCAAAAAGTAGGAAAATGGAATGAGGAGACTGGCCCAAGGGAGAAAGAAAACAAGTGGGATGGAAGGGAAACATCTAGAGAGAAAAGAAATGATGGCATTCAGAAGTATGACCTACAGGGCAGCTTAGCAGGGTAGTGAAGAGCATGTATGCAGATTGAATGCCTTCTCCGAGTGTCACTGTGGGAGACTCGGGGTATAAGAATAAACAAGATGTTGCCTGATTTCAATGAGCCTTTTACCCAAGGAACAGGTTTCTTGGCTCGCTACAATATTCTTAATGAAAAGTGTAAAAACATGAGAAAGGAAAGAGATGAAGATGTAGTTTATTATGTGTATTGGTATTACTTGCATAAGTGTTTGCCGTTGAAATGGTCATTGAACGATCTCGAGCCGGTGCCCAGGTGGGGCACATGTGGATCTCAGGCTCTAGTCCAAGTGGGAGGCTGCCGCAGCAGCAGCTCTGAGAAGCAGGGCTTCTGTCACTGTAAGATTTTCTCTTACGCACAACGAGCGTACAGGAACTTTTGCTAAAAGCTCTCAAGGGAAAAGAATTTAGCAAATATTGCTAACTCTAGCAGCCCTTCCACATCATAAGCATCATGTCTGGAGTGAACTCTGAGTGAGATGGGAGCTATGAACTATTGTCCTTTGGTTGTTCTTGTCTTCCTTATGTGTCTCAGAGGGAGAGATTTTCATTGCAAGTATTTCTAGTGTGTATGGTATACTTCTATGAACTTGTTTATATGTAAAATCTTATCACATATTGTACATCTCTTTGTACTGCTATAAGGAGCTCTAGTGGTCTAATGGTAAGGAGTTTCACTGCCAATTTAAAGGTACATAGTTTGGATCCGTCAGCTGCTTTGCAAGAAAAAATGATGAGTAGTAATCTCTTCCTGTGCAATTTTTTTTGGGGGGGGCGTTAATAGATCTCAGAACACTGATGAAGAGGCCACTTTAGTTTCTCAATTACTTAGTAACATGAGGTGACAACTTAAAAAATCATATCTGTAGCCATTAAAATGGAACAATCCATCCACAATAAAATCTGTTAGATTTTGGAGGTGACAACAACCGCAATATTTAAAACACTATATAATTTCCAGCCGGAAATACAATGTAATTATTTGTTTCAATAAATGTCATATAATAATTGCCAAGGACAATAAAACTGACACAAACAATAAAGAGTCCCTCCTGTTTGCACTTGTTGTTAGGTGTTATGGAGTCCAGTACAACCATTGCTTTTTTGAAAGGCGGTTTTCCCCCTTTTCTTTTCTTTTGCATTTTTTTTTATTAATTTAGTTTGTTTATTTTTCATTTCAATGAACATCTACAGAGATTTTGGAATTCCATTCGTTCATTGTTGCACCCTTCTCCCTGTGCAATTTTTAATCTCCAAAATCTAGCTCTAGGTGAGCTGAGCTGATTCCGATGACACAAAACGACAACATGGGAGGCAGGCGAGCCTTGCCAGGGATCTGGAGGCCCAGAGCAGAGGTCTGCAGTCAATGATGAGGGCAGCTGTGTCCCTGATGAGGGTTCTGAGGCCCAGAGCAGAGCCTGTGGGCAATAAAAAGGCAGGTGAGGCATCACTTGGTGCCTACTGTCGCTCAGGCCTGGTGGCCCACTGGCCTGTCCCAAACACCAGTACTAAAGATGCAGTTAAGCCACACACACCATGCCAATAACCTTATCTAGGACTGTATTCTGCTGTACCATAAGCCTCAGCTAGGTCAGATGCCTGTGCCATATTACTATTTTTATATAAGTTGTATTGTAAATATCTTATAATACTTTACTTTGTCTTCCTGGGGTGCTCTTTGAAATCTTCTGTTCAGCTTCTTCATGGTTTCTTCCCTTGCTTTGGCTTCTTGGCACCCTAGTGTAACATTTAGAGCATCTTCTCACATCCATCTTGGTCTTTTATTCCTCTTCTTTTAATGACATTATACATTCTTCATGGATGATATTCTTGATATCCTCTTACAGCTCATCTGGTCTTCGCTAATTAGTGTTCAAGGCCTCAAACCTGTTCCTAAGATGGTTTTGAAATTCAGGTGGGATAGATACACTCAAGGTGAAATTATGGTTCCTGTGGATTTGTTTTAACCTACTTTAGGCTTTACTTTGAACTCGTATATGAGTAGTAGTTGATGGTCGGTTCCACAATTAGCATCTGGCCTGATTTTCACAGTTGATACTGAGCTTCTCCAGTGATTATTTCCACAGATGTAATCAGTCTAATTTCTGTGCATACCACCAGGTGAAATCTATGTGTATAGTCTGCATAGTCTGCATTTATGCTTCATATAAATGGTATTTGCAATGAATGTACCATTGATGATACAAAATTCTATCTCCAGTCTCATTTCTGTCACCAAGTCCATCTATGATTTCCGATTATTGATCCTTCTTTTCTGTTCCGACTTTTGTATTCATCATCTTGAGTGCATGTTTGACTGATTGACTGCAAAAGCTGGTAGAAAATATCTACTTCCTTCTCTTTGGAACTGGTTGTTTATGGATATATTTGAATGATTATGGTATTCATAGGACTTTCTTGTATGCATATGGATATTATTCTACTGGTCACAATGTTTTTTTAAGGTGGATCTAGAAAAGACCTTTTAAGCAATGACAGTAACCTAATTTTTTCTCATCTTTTCATCTCTAGCATAGTAGGCCATATGATTTTCTGACTAGAAATGTCCCATGCATATCCATCTCATTTTGCCAATACCTAGTATTTCCAAAATATTTGCTAAAGAGTAATGATGTCAGTCTGGGGACTAAGGTGCACCTGATCCAGGCCATAACATTCACAATTACTTACTATGCATCAGAGAGCTAGACATTGACCAAGGGTGACAGAAGACTTGACACTTTTGAGTTGTGGTGCTGACGAAGAGTATTGATCATATCTTGGGCCACTAAGAGAAAAGACAGGTCTATATTAGAGAGAGTGTAAACAAGTTTCTCCTTGGAGGCAAGCATTTTGAATCTCCTTCTTACATGATTTGGGCACATGGTCAGGAGGCACCAGTCCTTCATAAAGACAACATGCTTGGAAGGATTGAGGGACAGCACATGAAAGCAAGACCCTGGATGAGATGGACTGACACCGTAACTAGGGTTGTAGAGGTAGATGTGTCGGCGTCCGTGAGACTGGCTTACTTCAGAGCTATTGTACATAGGGTCACTATGAGTTGCAGGCAACTCGATGGCATCTGTTGTTGTTGTTGCTATGTGCTGTTGAGTCATTTCCGACTCATAGCGACCCTATGCACAACAGCCCTAAACCCTGCTCTATCCTGCGCCAACCGCACCGCCTCTGACACACCCATCCCGATTACCCCA
>NW_006399788.1:4838007-4871473 GCF_000299155.1 Elephantulus edwardii | reverse complement strand
GCCTCCTGCCCTCCCTCTCTGGCCGGGTTTTGCTGGGTCTGACCTGGAAGACGCCTCCTTTTGCTGTCATCCGAGGTGACCTAACAACAATAATAATGTAAATGAGATTAGAAAGTATAAATAATATATGTTTGCCATCTTTATATATGTATCAGATATTCTTATGTTGTTAAGTGCCACTGAAGTGGCTAAGACTTATAGAGACCATATGTACAAAAAAATTAAAACCTGTCCAATTCCAGGCCATCTTCACAATCTCTGCTGCATTTAAGCTTATTGTTACAGCTGTTGTTCTAGACCATCTCCTTCTTTCTCTCTTTGATTTATCCTCAACTTTCCCAAGGTCCCTATTGATAACAAAGTACGTTAGAAATCTGATCATTATTTGGAGTGTTCTGGCTGCAGTTCATCAAATAAAGATCTGTTTGTTTTTTGTTTTTTTTTTGGTTTCCCACAGCATATTCAATATACTTAACTAACACTACAATTCAAAAAGTTCACATCAATTCTTCATCAGTCTTCCTTATTCATTAACCTACTAAGTAGAAGACAACCAGATGTTGGGACACAAGGCCATGAACATCTCTCTGAAAGGGCCAGAGGGTTTAAGAATAGTATAGCCTCTCAGTGTCCAAGAGTAGAAAAGTGGATAAAGAGCCCAGAGCCCAGGCTCATGGTGCCTCCAGAGCCACGACAACAGCAAGAAGTTTGTTTATTTGTTACTGACTCACAGTTATGGCACCTACTATGGGATTTTTAGGAAAGTGAATGAGGAAGGCAAAAAATATCTCACAATAAAAGTCCAGGTTTTAGCTAGACAGTTAGTTCCAAGGCATAATTTCTCAATAAGTCCAGGCTCTGGTTTCAGTTCAGCAGTCAAATAGAAATCATCCAGCAAAGTTTACCTCAGAGTAGTTATAACCAAATCATCCGAAAGTTTTTCCTGAGAGCAGTTATAAGTCAGCGTCTCCTTTAAACATCCAAAAAGAACAGTCAAATTTTTAACAGTGGCCAGCACAAATGCAAGAAGCCTCAGGTCACATTTTCCTACCATTTGTCCACAGCAATGTCACAATCTCTCCACCACCAGGTCTTACTCTCAACAGGCTCTTGCTGCCACAAGCCTTGCTTGCCTCAAGTCTTGCCACCCAATGTGGGGAGCACTCTTTCAATTTTCCTAGTCCTCCAGCTATTGATGATATATAAGACCATACTGATAGGCAAGACTGTGTATCCACAGTTAAGGTAGCTGAAGACCAGGTGGCTGAAAAAAAAGGCCAACTTTTAGGATAACACTACACCTACTTTTACACATATATGAGGCAATCACAAATACTATGGCTTGGATCAGAGGCACTTTGGTCTTTACACTGACAGTCTTGCTTTTGTGCATTTTAAAGAGGTTCATGAAAGTAGATATGTCCAAAGAAACACATCATGATTTCTTGACTGTTGTTTTCATGTATGTAGACTGGAGGGCCAATTAAATTCTTGTTAACTTCAATATTTTCTCTGTTTATAATTGTTTTATTGAGATATACCTATGCTTACACACACATACATACCAATCTGTACACACATTCATTAAGTCTCTGGATGGTACAAATTGTTAGGTACTCAACTACTAAGTGAGAAGCTGAAAATTTGAATATACCCAGAGATGCCTCTGTAAATTCTGAACTTTGATAAATTATATGATAGTTATAGAAAGGCCTTTTGTTCACAGGATCACTATGAGCTGTGCTCAACTCAATGGCACAACAACAACAACATTCAATTATATAAAAATTTGCTCTCAAAAGATCATAGTCCTTATATTGAAACAGATGAGGGAAAGAACAGATTAGAGGTGATATATGATTGAGTATTATGGTTAGCACAGGAATCTAGAATTAAGGTTGCATAGAGAAGTGTACTTGGGGTGGGGGGTTGGGGGGGAAGGGATGGGGGAATTGTATACTAATGAAGGAATTTTTTTTCTTTTTCTTTTCGGAGAGGGGAACGAACTGGTGGGGAGGGGTGGGCAGGGAGAAAAGTGCAGCAATGAATGAATGGAAATCCAAAACCTCTGTAAATGTCTATTAAAATTAATAAAAGAAAAGATCATAGTCCTATGGTGAATAGTTCTACACTGTAACATGTAAGGTTGTCATGAGTAATAGTTGATCCCATGAAAACTAGTTACACAAAACACAGGCATAAACACACCCCCCCTTAAAGATTAATAATGTAATTGATCTATGAAGCTTTCACTCATATTAAAAAATGGGTCTGTGCATGTATATTAAAATCTCCTACACTACCTTCTTTCATTACCGTTCATTCTTTTCTCTTTGAAACAACCATTATTCTGACTTTAGTGATCAAAGTCATTCCCTTAATTTACTCACTTACTAATACTCTTAAGTACTATTATAGTTGAGTTTTGTCTAGTTTCTAACTTTTATGTGTATAAAATTACATTGTATGTACTTTTTCTTACTTTTTCTCCATATTAGATTTGTGATCTTCAATGAGTTAATTCCTTGTTGCATGATTTTACATTGTATACCACTATATATTTATCCACTCTATTGTGATAGGTATTTATGTAGTTTAGTTTGTTTTTTTTCTTTCATGACACATAATACATATGTATAA
The DNA here is from genome assembly GCF_000299155.1 of Elephantulus edwardii. Classification (NCBI taxonomy): domain Eukaryota; kingdom Metazoa; phylum Chordata; class Mammalia; order Macroscelidea; family Macroscelididae; genus Elephantulus; species Elephantulus edwardii. The sequence goes on along the minus strand of NW_006399788.1, from coordinate 4,868,833 downwards.
GTGTTTACCTAAGGTTTATAGGCAGGAGTGATATTTCTAAAAAGATATGTGTGTCTATTCAACTTTATTAAGCTTCCAGAGAGGATGTAACAATTTATGCTCTCATAATTAGGATATGAGAATTTAGAACAAAACCTCTCATATGAAAATGTAGCTCCTCTGTCCTGTAAAATTAAATTTCTGTAGCACACAGGGGACTGTTTAAGAAAGATGACCCAAGCAATGTACTTAATGTATGACTTTAACGCTCTGGGTCTAAAATCAGTACATTATAATGTTCTCTGCTTATAAAGTTAAAAGGACTTTCCTAGGTGAGAGGGTTCAACCTGTCTTGATGAGATGTTCTAGAATGTGTTGTTCTTGTGTATTGTTGAGTTGGACGATCCCACCCAGATTGACTCATAGCTGTTCCTTCCGTTGGTTTTTAGAGGCAGTGAATCACAGAGGTGCTAATTTTACATCTTTCTCCTATAGAACAGCTGGCAGATTCAAACTGCTTGCTCTTAGGTTGACAGCACAATTCTTTACTACGAAGCTACTTAATGTCCCTTCTAGAACCTTGTTGTTTTGTGTCATTGAGTGGGAACCAACCCATAGCTGACCCTCCAGAGGGTTTTCAGAGGCATGAAATTGCATAGGAAGACATTGCCCATTTTTCTCCTGTGGAGCAACTGGTGGATTCGAACCCCTTGTCTTTGAGATTGCAAACTACAATAGTAGTCTGCAACTACTGTAACTAAGCTACTCTAACTAGGCTACAAGAGCTCCCTTAAGACCCAAAAATTGTCTTCACAGAAGCATGAAAGAATTCCTGAGGTAATCAACTGTTAATTTAAAAAGTTGTCATTTCATAGCCACCTTGTAGTTCCATGGAAGAAAGTTCTGGCAATGTGATTCTAAGAAACTATATACAGCAGTTCTCTTCTGTAACACATGGGATCATCATGAATGAAGGAATTACCACACAGCAGCTAACCATTACATTATTAAACTACTGCATTAATTATTCAATTCTAATTAATAGGTTAAATCATATCAACTTGTTAGAAATCTCAGGACTTCCTAAAGCACTTGTCATTTCATGCTATAGCATTGAGATACATTGTAAGGTAATATGTGTGAAAGGAGAAAAGTGTGTTTATTTGATTAATGGTGGATGAAAGAAGCTAAAGAGCGTAAGTATGTGTCATATACAGTAAACGAGACCGGACAGAACAACACAATAGTCTAGGCCACTGTATTTTTATTATTTCTACAAAAGTGATTTTGTTTGTATGAATCCTTAAGAGAAAAATGGGAAATCTCTTCCCATGGGATTTACAGCCTCCGAAACTCCAGGGAATGTCAGCTCTGAGTTAGTTGGTTCTGACTCAATGGCAATAAGTATGAGTTCTATAAATAGTGGAAACTTTTGACAAGTGAAGAACAATAAGAAGCTATAATAAACAATGAAAGGTGTGTATTTTATTAGAACAAATGGGAAAAATACTTATAATTTATTTATTATAAAGTTGGTGAACAAGCGTAGGGTATAAACCTAGATTTATATGAATAAGTAGTTATAAATAAAAGAAATCCATTTATTTATTTTTAACAACTCCAGAGACTTGGAAAATAAAGGGAAGAAAATGGTTAGATCAAGCCTAAATAGAAACAATTATATAGCATCATTTGCAATTTCAAAAACCAAGCCTTGGAAATCCCACTAATCAATTAATAAGGTACATCACAAACTGGGGAAAAAGATTCATAACATACATATCTAACAAATTACTTATGTCTGGAATATAAAAAGAACTCTGAAACATCCATAGTAAAAAGATGATGCTCCAATAAATGGGCAAAGGACTTGAGTTGGTACTTCACAAAAGAATATGTGACAGTGGCCAGTAAGCATATGAAACCCAGCTAGACAAAACCAAAGATTATGTACCTCTTTATATCCAGCAGAATGGATAACATGAGAAAGTCTGTCAAGAGCACCACTGGTGAGGAAGTAAAGTGCTTTAAACTCTCATACCTTGCTGGTGGAAGTGTTACAATTACATTGAAAAACTGTTTGAGAATTCCTTCTGAAGGTAAGCATTCACCTATCCTGTGATCTAGCCCTATTCCACTCCTCTCTATTAACCCAAAAGATGGAAAGCATACATTCATAAAAAGACTTATAGAAGAATATTTACTATAACTTTATTCATAATAGTTCCAAACTTGAAACAACTCACATATCCATCTGAATCCATAAATAATATATTTATATAATAGAATACTATTGAGCAGTAAAAAGAATGAATATGTTTTCATACAACAACTTAGAAGTAAAAAAGTGTTACTCCAAGCAATAGAAGGCAGAAACAAAAGAGTGCATACTATGAGATTCCATATGCATGAAGTTTAAAGAACAGAACAAACTAATTTATGTTACCACAGATCAAGCACCTGAGGTGAGAACTGACTGTAAAACAGCACAAAAGAACTTTCTTTTATGGAAATATTTTATACTTTATTGAGAGAAGAGGATGTTGTACAACACAGGGTAATGATTACATATTTGTCAAAGCTCATCTGACTCTGTGGTACACAACAACAATGACAAGAACAACAACAACCAATATCAGTTTATACAGTTGACATCTCTCTGCCTTTCATTGTATGCAGATTTTACCTCAGTAAAATGACCTAAAATACCAATTAAGAATCATGTATAAGTTATCAGAAGCATTCCAACTTGTCATCATATGATGGCATCTCTGGCGTGAGCCTATCCTCTCTGTGAGAAGAAAAGGTGCCTAGGCTCACAGTGAAGAGATCACTAAATTAAATGAAGCCACACAAGGTACGTACAGTGGCTTCTGACTCATGGTGACACCAGTTATTTCAGAGAAGAACAGCACTCCATTACATGAGAAGGCATTTGCAAATTCAAGTTTAGAAAGGAAAGAAGAAAAAGCCAAAAAACAAAGTACCCAAACTAAAACAATATTCCTAATCAATGACATATTTACCAGAAGTTCAGACGTTTGTCACAGATGGCAGAAATTATTCTGAGGTCTGCACAGTGACGGTTTAACCTGGCATTTTACATTTACTTGGTGGTGGTCTTCTATGTGCTAAAATGCATGCAGTAACACATTTTCATGCATGTCTTATTTTACATTATGTTCTTTAAATATTAATATGTGTGTTCGTAACAAGAATCAAATGTTTGCAGAGCCCCCTGAAGTACCTCCCAGGCTGAAAAGCAATGGTCTAGATATGCTAACTCTGTGATGGAGGCCAGGAGGCTGCCTTCTGTTTATGCTAAATCGCTTTGTTAATGGCTGGACTTAAGTGTTAACAGTTTAGTGGTAATGGGTAAGCAGCCAGTCTGGGAGACTAAATGACTCCTGTTAAAAAATTGATAATGGCTCCTTCTGGGCGAAGCAAAGGACAGATAAATTAAGCGATGCTGTAAGCTGCGCAGTGAATCTCAATCAGCAGAGGCCTAGACTGCCATTTCAACCCATTCTTGCCCACCTGAACGCTGATGAGCCTTTCCTAATTACTGTCTGTGTGTGCCTCAGTTTTCTCATATGTCCCACCTATCTCACTAGGTTATAGCAGTGCTTCTTAAACCTTCACACGTGTGCAAGTTGCCTGAGGATCTTATTAAAATATAGATAATGGTTCAATAGGTTGTGGACAGGAGTCTGAGATTCTGCATTTCTCATAAACTCCCGGAGAATGTTAATGTGAGATGATTCCTTTTGCTCTGGGCATAAAGAATGGGATGGGGGTGGGGAAAGACTTGCAGTACTTAACTACTAAGAGTGGAGAGGTGAAATTTAGAGAGGAAATACAATTATTTAGGAAATGCAGATATTTGTTGTTGGCCAAGAGCTTAAGGAACTCTGGCAGTGCGGTGGTTAAGCCCTCAGCTAGCACCTTAAAGGTTGAATGATGTGAAGCTACCTGCCATTCTATGGGTAAAAGATGTGGCAGTCCATGTCCATACAAATCACAACCTTGTAAAATGCACGAAGAAGAGCTACTCTGTCCTAAAGTGTTTCTGAGTTGGAATCTGTTCGATAACACTTTTTCCCTGTTCATGTTTCAAATTTTAAATATTTAAATTTAAGTTAAATAAGATTAAAAATTCAGAGCTCCAGTTGCAACAGCCACATTTCAATAGGCACATAAGGCTAATGGCTAATGTATCGTACTAGACAGCACAGATACAGAACATTTTCTTTATCCTAGAAAGGTCTACAGTACAATGCTGCTACAAGGTATATTGACAAAGAGAGAAGAACTTGACCTGGAGACCAGGAATAGAAGAACTCAGAAGCTGGGAAGTCTTCCAGAGAAGAGGAATTTCTTACACAGATTTATTAACTACGCTGGGCAAAACTGGACACTGAATCTATTGGTGACACATGAAATGCTATCCAGAATTAATTAGTGTCATTCTAAATCCTTGGACCTGGAGCAGCACACTGCTAGCGACGCTCAGACCGTCCGTCATTGTAGCCCCAGTGGCTGCCTCTCTCAACTTTTACAGCACTACCAGTTTGCTCTGTGGTGCATTGAACACATGCAGCCTTGCTTCAGGGCAAAGTTAGTGGGGCTCCCAGATTGGCCCAGGCCAGGAAAGATGCTATCTCGGTGCTTTCTAAATCGTATTCTAGAGAGACTGTGAGAGCCTGGCTCTGGGCTCCTTCTACAACTTCAAACAGATCAGCTTCACTTCTGCCTTACATTTTTGTTGTTGTTGTTAGATGCCATTGAGTCAACTAAGACTCATAGTGACACTGTGAACAATGGATCTGAACCTTGCCCTATCTTGTACCTTCCTCATCATCTCTGACATACTTGAGCCTACTGTTACTGTGTTAATCCGTCTTCTTGTTTCCCTGAAAACATTCCTCTAAAAATAATTTTTAACTGAAATTTCTAAAACACTGGTTCTAGCTCAGCATTTTCTCTTTATAAGTGATGAAGCTGAGGTCCAGGTTGGTAAGAGTCTGAAACATCCAAGGTCATATGGCCAATTAGTGAGAGCTGAGATAAAAAGTTGTATTGCACTTTGCTGACCAGTAGGAAAATGTCAAGTGATGGAATGAATTAGTCAAGACTTTCCTTAATCTGGAAGTAAGAACAGTGAAACTCATGGATGAGTGTCCTCTTCACATCCTCACAGCTTTTATTGACAAGTTTCTTATTACATAAGCAGTAAAATGTATTGTTGTTGTTGTTAAGTGCCATCGAGTCACAGGCAACTCATAGCGACCCTATAAACAAAAGACCTGGACACCTGTATAACTTTAGTCCTTTCTCCAGGTTCGTAGGGTTTCCAGACTCAAGCTATTATTGAAGTGGATGCCACTCCTACTTCCAAGCTTGTTTTAATCGGGGAGCTCCACCGAATGCTGTCCGCCATGGGTAACCGTTAATGCACTTGACACATCAGTGTCACAGTGTTCAGCTTCATAGCAACCAGGAGTTACCTCTGTACAGCAAGTGGGCATAGCAGGTTATATGACCTAGAGGAATGTTTCACCAAAAACAAGGATTTTATACTACCATGTGGAGCAGGATCCACTCTTATTCACCTTTTCTTTAAGGCCCTTACACTAAGGCCCAGGGCCACCCACCCACGTTAGAAGGGCAAAAAGAACAGTAACACACAAGGAAAAGGACCTCAAAAAATTCCCTTACCTGACTGCCACCAAGAGTAGCTGCCATCAAGATGACAGCTATCCCACCAGTTAGCCAACCGACTTCCAGAGTGGAAGGAGACTCCAGTCCCCAAACCTCGTGAAGGATTTTAAGCTACTGCCTGGAGCAGGCTCCACCCTTATTTACCTTTATTCTAAGGTAATCATTTACAAAACCGTTGCTCCTGCATTCTGCATAGTATTACACTGTGTGACTATACCATAATCTCCCAATCCATTCATTTGTGGTTGGATCTCTGGGCTGTTTCCAAGTTCTTGAGATGGTGAATAATGTTGCTATGAACATTGGTGTACAAGTCTCTGTGCCTCAGTTTTCATCTTCTCAGGGTATATTCCAAGTAGTGGACTAGCTGGTCATAAGGAATTTCTATGTTCATCTTTTTGAGGAAGCATGTAACTGCTTTCCGGAATAGTAGTACCATTTTACAGTCCCACCAAGAGTTCCTTTTTTACCACATCGTCTCCAACATTTATTACTTGCTGCCCTGTTAAACTATGGATCTGTTACTGGAGTGAGATGGTACCTCATTGTGGGTTTGATTTGCATCTCTCTTATTGCCAGTGATTTGGAGCATTTCTTCATGTGTCCGTTTGCCATTCCAATATCTTCCTCTGTGAAAATTCTATGTCTTTTGCTCATTTTGTAATTAGGTTATCAGTCTTTTTCTTGTGGAGGCCCAGGAGTATTTTTGGGTGGGACAGGAGAACATTATGCTGAGTGAACTTGTCCCACAAGGATAAATATTGTATAAAACCACTATTGTAGAATGAGTATAAGGATCCAAGTGGGGGGGAGCAGAAGAATGAGGACGTGCAAGGGGGAGATTAATCATGGGGTTGTACAATTTGATGGGTGGGGGTGTGAGGGAAATTGGAAGAATCTGTTCTGGAAAACAATGTATTTGAGTTTTGTAAATAGACTTGTATAATAATAAATAAATGAAAAAATATGGAGAGTAGAATTGGGATTAGAAAGAACTTTCACTTTTAGTCTCCATAAAGAATATACAAATCAGAGCCTCTTAAATATCACATGATTTAAACCCTAAAGCAAAAGTGGGCACACATTCTGAAATAAGAATAAGGGAATAGAAATAAAAGATACATGCCACTGTTTTTCTCAGTACCTGCTATTTATAGCTATCTATCTATCTATCTATCTATCTATCTATCTATCTATCTATCTATCTATTAACAGGAACTCCAAGATGCTTTTTACTGTTTCATTTCTTATTTGCTGACTTTCTCTGTTTCCCTAATCACATCTTTATCAGAAGGCAGCTCCAGTGGGAAAATCAAGGTCTTGTGCATTCCAGGGCAGAGGATTTACTTTCTCTTAACTCAGGCAACTCCTGCCTTGTTCAGCTTAACTCTACAAAGTTGGACATCCTAACTCTGGCCACTTCCTTCTGACTCACTCTTAATGTCTTGCATGGCAGTCCCCAGAAGGACCACTGGAGGTGAAGGTGATGGTTTTCTAGAACAACTATTTGAGGAAATAGTACTTTTCAGTTAGTTTGTGGACTGTAACAGCTTCTTGAGAGATAAGGTGCTCAGGAAATTTAAAGACAGGCACTTGCATTCTTCAAGACCTTTACATTTGCAAGCCAGGCTCCTGTTGGTCACGTGCCAACTTCAAGGACCAGAGAAAGGCTTTCAAACGTTTGTTGTTGTTGTGTACCATTGAGTTAGAACAGACAGTAGCTGACCTTCTAGCAGGTTTTCAGAAGCAGTAAATCACAAAGGAGGAGACTGCTCATCTTTCTCTTGTGGATCAACAGGTGAATTCAAACTGCATACCTCTGTGTGGACAGCACAATCCCTTACCTCTAAGGAATTTTCTTCCTTTGGGCCTAGGGCCGTTGCCTGGGAACTGGTCCCTACGCCAGGCCTGATCTCTGGAGCTGGGAAGTAACTAATTTCTAGCCTCAATCCAGAGTTGAGTGCTTTTCCATTGTTGGCCTTATTAACTATATAATGATGATCGCTGGCTCCCCAGCCAGCTGTCTTCTTCGTTTTTTGTTTTTATAGTAGATCTTTCTTGAGCTTCTATTTGTCCCTTTGGTAACACTTCATCTCTATATTCACACATGTTAACCATATGCCAAGGAACAGAAGTTTCCGAGCTTCCCCTAAATGGTATGATGAGGGATTGGTTCCAGTTAGACCACTGGCTGCTGAATGGGGATTGCTAGAGATGATGTGAGAAGCAGAGCTCTGACAATGGAATGTTCCTCTTAAATTGTATTCTGCCCCAGAGACTCTGGGCCAAAGCCTTCAGATATACAGAGTTTCTTGCTACACAAAAGAGTCCCATTTACCAGGCATGCATAATTTAGGATAATTTGAAATTTATTCTAAATTTAGTAGTCCCTTTGCTTACTCCCTACGTAATGATGATTTATTAGCATATGCATTATGCATAGGCTTCCATGAATCCATATTTTATTACTGTGCATCCTGGAGGTCTTTCTCAGATGATCTCTGTGCTGCTGGATATTTCTTCTCTCCCTGCCTTCCCACCACCTACTATCTCCACTCTCAAACATATTCTTTTTTGGAGGCGGGTCAAGCTTTTCTTCCAAATTCCCTGGTCAACCACTGGTGGATTCAAGGATTGCAAAGGATCATATTGAGGACCAAGAGTTAGTGCGATCCCTGCTCTGGGTATTGTTTTGTGTGTTTTTCCTTCAATATTTCGTGATGTGTGATTCAATCACATTCTACTGATTCGTCACTTAAAACCCATCTTGCTTCCTCCTCCTTTGGCTTTCTGTGTGACAGAGTCTGAAAAATGAGACACCTAAACATATAACCTCATTTGCTATCAGGGTGCCTGTGTGGCAGCATTCTAACAGTTGATTGTCATCAGAAGTCCTTGGGAGAAGTTTCATTTCAGAGACTTATAGTGTAACCCTGGGTTTGCCAGGCTCTTGGAGACCCAGGAGGCCTTTCTTAGACAATAATTTTTCTGAATATTTGCCTTTGTGTAGAAAATAAGAGTGTTGTACAACTATTTTTAACTTCTCTCAAAGTGACAAAAAGGTCATTGCTGTTGAGTTGAGACTGACTTGTAGCTGGCCCTTCAGTGGGATTTTCGAGGTTGCAAATTTCAATGGAGAGGATTGCCCATCTTTCTTCCACAGGGAGGCTGGTGGAAGAACTGTCAGAGAAACATGGCCTTACAGCTAGCAGTGCAACTATCTATGGTCTACACACCAGTGCTCCCTGATTTCTCTGGGGATACATAGTTTACCAGCCTATTGGGAAAACATGATGTTGGGGATTGCTTCTGAGATGGATGTCCCTAAAAACTCATATCTGCAGGAAGACTGAAAAACTGACTGACAGACAGATTAGAAGACATTAACTTCAGTTTATCAGGAAAACACCCCCTTATGATAGGGGAACAGTCCTGAAAGGGCAGTAGCAGCTATTTTTTTTTTACCCTTAGTCAACCAACCCCCAATACATAGTAAAGTCAGAAATTACTGTTGTTGTTTTTTAATACCATCATGTTGGAACCTATCCATAGCTGACCCTCCGGCAGGTTTTCAGATGCAGTAAATTGCATGAGAGGAGATTGCCCATCTTTCTTCTGCAGGGCAGATGATCTTCATAATTATTTGCTATATATCAGCAAGCTGGAGCTGGACAATGAGTCAGGATGATAAAAGAAGAATCGATGCCTTTGAGATGTGGTGCTTGAGAAGAGTATTGAATATACCATGGACCACGAGGAGAACAGACAGGTTCAGCCTAGAGAGGGTTAAACCAGGCTGCTCCTTGGAGGCAAATATTTTGAATCTCTGTCTGACATACTTTGGGCATGTTGCAAGGAGGGACAAGTACTTGAAGAAGGACATCATGCCTGGAAGGGTGGAAGGACAGTGCAGGAGAAGAAGATCCTGGATGAGACGGATTGATTCAGTGACTGGGGTAATAGGGATAGTGTATCAGAGACAATGAGGTTGGCTCAGGATAGAGCAGGGTTCAGAGCAAGTGAGTTGATGGCATATAACAAACAATCCTTCCCAACTGTTGTTAAGTACTGTTGTGTTGAATCTGACTCAAAACTGACCCTCTAGACGGTTTTCACAGGCAATAAATCAACATGGGAGGAAATTGCCCTTCTTTCTCCTATGGAACAGTTAGTGGATTTGAATCACATACCTTTGGATTGGCAGCACAACTTCTTACCATCAGACCACCAGAACGCCTTATCATAAAATTAGTGACTTGTGTATGTCACAGTAGCTGGTTCAAGCTGGTCATTTCTTTTATCCTGGGAAGTAAGAATTCATAAGGGCAGGGAGCGATTAGTAACAATATGCTTTTGATTATTATTGGTCCTAGAAAAGGAAGAACCCAGGCTAGAAGTGGGTTCTTGAGCCAATTGGAGACAAAGCTTAAGGTCTTTCACCTGTTTTTTAACTCTTTGGCTAATTTTGTTAGAATGTATATCTGTGTTCCATTGACTATGAAAAGGCATTTGACTGTGTGGATCATAACAAACTGTGGCTGACTCTCAGAAGAATGGGAATTCCAGAACACTTGATCATGCTAATGAGAAACCTATACTTGGACCAAGAAGCAGTTGTCAGAACAGAGCAAGGAAACACTGCATGGTTCAAAATTGGGACGGGTGTGTGCCGGGGATGTGTCCTGTCTCCATAACTTTTCAATCTCTATGCAAAACAGATTATCAGGGAGGCTGGGATCTTTGAGGAGGAATGTGGAGTCAAGATTAGTGGAAGACCTATCAACAATCTGAGATATAGAGATGACACAACCCTGCTTGCTGAAAGTGAGGAAGACCTGAAGCATCTGATGCAGGAGGGTCAAGGACTGCATTCTCCAATATGGATTGAGGCTCAATGTCAAGAAGACAAAGATTCTCACCACTGGACCAATTGGCAGCATTGGGATGGATGCGGAAGAGATTGAGATTGTTCACAGCTTTAGTTTGCTTGGCTCCAGTCAACACTCTTGGCACCAGTAGCCAGGAAATTAAAAGACACATTGTGATGGGAAAGTCTGCTGTTAGGGACCTCTCCAAAGTACTGAAGAGCAAAGGTGTCTATCTGGAGACAAAGGTGCGTCTGAAAGGCCATGGTCTTTGCAATCACTTGTTATGCATCAGAGAGCTGGACAATGACTAGGGAGGATAGAAGGAGAATTGATGCCTTTGAGCTGTGGTGCTGGAGAAGAGTATTGAGGGTACAATGGACTGCTAGGAAAACAAACAGATTCATCCTGGAAAGGGCCAAACTGGGCAACTTCATGGAGGCAAGGATTCTGAGGCTCCGTCTAAAATACTTTGGACATGTTGTAAGGAGGGACCGGTCCTTGGAGAGGGACATCATGCTTGGGAGGGTGGAGGGACAGCACAGGAGGGGAAGGCCCTCTATGAGGTGGATTGATTCAGTGACTGGAGCAGTTGGGATGGATGTATTGGAGATGGTGCGATTGGCACAGGACAGAGTGGAGTTTAGGCTGTTGTACATAGGGTCGTTATGAATCACAAGCGACTCGAAGGCACATGACAAGACAATAACAACCAAGATATTTTACTAGTCCCTATTTGTTCACATAGTAGCAACATTCCTCTGTCAAGAACAAACAGGTGCCCCTTTTCTCTGCAGTCAGGAGACCTAGAGCTGGCTACTGGTCCTGGCCATCCCAATACAGCCTCTGAGCCCCAAATCTTCGCCCCTGTTCAGCAGGAAGTAGTTAGAAAGAATGTCACCCCTTTTCCCACTGAAGAGGCTGTGATGTCAGTCCTGAACCAAGGTAAAAAGGAGAATGAAGGATTTAAAGAAAATTAACATGTCAACAAAGAAGTGAAAAGCTCCACCCATCTGACTAAACTACAATGGAGTGCCAGTCCCTTCCCTCCCTAGAGGACCACCCACCTTACTAAACCACAATGGAATGTCCCTCCCTTCCCTCCCTAAAGACCCATACTATAAAAATCTGCCCTAATCCACGTTAGGGCATGGTTTTCCTCTGGTCTGTCTCTCTCTCTAGACCAAGGAATCCTGCCTGGGAGTCCCCTTAATAAAGATTCTTTAGCTTAAAAAAAAAAACAAAACAAACAACAACAACAACAAAAAAAGATGGTGACTTAACAGGAAACAAAAATATTTATTTCTGCTCATGGTTTGAAGCTGGCTGACAATTCGCTGGTCCTGCTCCATTCAGCTGTGAGCTCAACTGTGGCAGAACCTCAGACAGTTCCATTCTGACAATGAAATCCTGGGGCTGGCTGTTTGTTAGACATCTTGGTTTCCCTCCTTTCCTTATGTAACATCTTTATATGAAGAATTAAAGGTTTAAGAAAGTGAAAAATGTAAGCTTCCCTGTTTTGAGGATCTAGGCTCAGAAGTTCCAAAATGTTTCCACTAACATTTCTCTCAGAGTTTCCAAATCCTCGCCCAATCGTAGCAATCAAGGATAACGTTCAACATTAGGTCCAGATGAAGATGAGGCTCCTGTGTATTTGCTGTTCCCATGTGATTACTGCTAATTAAGAGACCTATGAATTAAAAAGATAATTCATCTACCACCCACACACTTCGTATACAATGGTGAGGTAGATAAGCATCATGAAGAGAAATTCCCAGGCAAAAATTGAGAACAGAGGCACACAACAATCATTAGTCAATAGAAACTGTGAAATCCAGTCAAGTATATCTCGTCAATTCTTCCTACTCTAGGGGCAATGAGTTTTTCTTAATTAAGGCTCAACGGCTCTTTTGGAAAGTTTTCTCATTCATTGATATATGATTATAGTTTGCACCATTAGACAAATGTCACACACAATTCTTCTCACATCAGATACATTCTATCTTTGCCTGTGTATTGGAATACTATACAGTTGAAAGGATTAATGCATTGTCTATAACTTTTCTTAGTTCCTGCCAAAAATCCAATAAGTACTCTCATAATTTTATATTTGTTCTGGGATAATTTCTTATTTTGATGACCTTTTTTGTTTGAAGAATTTTTTTTTAATTCTCTAGGTTTTCTCGAAAATCTATTTGAAAAACGGAACAGTTTCTTTTCTTTTTAAATACTCATTTATTTACAAAGTTCATATACATTGTTTTTCACATCAAGTCTTTCTCTTTTGCTTCACCCATTTCTCCCTCCACCCATCAAATTGTGTGACCGACCCTATCATTAATCACCATCCCCCCACTGCTCTCTGATCCCACTCTCCCTCCCCCATTAGATCCTCATACTCGTTCTACAATAATGGTCTAATACAATATTTGCCCTTATGGGACTGAGTTAGTTCACTTAGCATAATGTTCTCCAGTCCCTCCCAAGTTAGGTAGTGATTTACAAAATCATTGCTCCTACATGCTGCATAGTATTCCGTAATGTGAATGTACCATAGTTTCTCAATCCATTCAATTATGTTTGGACATTTGCACTGTTTCCGTGTTGTTGTGACAGTGACTAACATGCTATGAACATTGGTGTACAAGTCTGCATGTGTGCCTCAGTTCTCATTTTTTTAACCTGCCAAAAAACTTAATCATTTATTGAAAGAAATACTATAAATATATAAGCCATCAACTCATAACTAGGCATGCATGGTATGCATGCATTTTGAGAATTTTTGCTTCCAAGTGTTTAAAGTATCTATTGCAAAAATGATATCATCATGTCTCCAGTTCCTCCCTGGCTATTGTTTCTGTCTGTATTAGTTTTCTGCTGTTAGATTTCATTGAGTTGACAATGATTCACTGCAACCATATGTACAATAGATCTACCCCTTGTCCTAGTCTGCACCATCTTCACAATTTCTGATCAGCTTGAGCCCATTGTTCTAGTTGCTGCATTAATCCATTTTGTTAGGGGTTTTCCTCTCTTTTTCTGACCCAACACCTTTCCCAGCATGATGTCTTTTTCCAAGGATGAAGTTTCACTATCCTTGTATCTAAGGAGCACCCTGATTACACTCCTCCTGAGACAGCCTTGCTTGTCCTTATGACAGTCCCTAGGATAATCAGAACTCTTCCTTAATACCTTAATTCAAAGGCATATATTCTTCTTCTGTCATCCTTATTCACTGTCCAATTTTCAGATGCATAGGAATTAATTCTCTAGGACTACTGTAACAAAATATACAAATTGGGTGACTTAAAAGAACAGAAGTTTATTGTGTCACAGTTCTCAAAGCTAATAACCCAAATTTAGTGTGTGGCAGGGGCATGTTATTTCCTAAGTTCTTAGTGGAATTGAGTTTGGGTTTGTTTTGGTTTGGTTTGGTTTTTTTCCTGCTTGTCTTTTCCAGTTTTTGGTACCCTCAGATGTTCACTGGATTGTAACTGCAACATAACTTTATCCTCATGTGGTATTCTTCCTTTATCTCTCAGTGACTTACCTATTTTCTACAAATAGGATCAATAGCTGAAGTGCTTAATAATGAAACTCAAAGAGTACACAGGCTTCAGTATGAATTACCCTTTTTAATAGAGAAAGCAAAAATCCACACAACTGAATTAATAACCTCAATGCTAAGATAAATAGAGAAAAGATTGATGTTATCAGGATTTAATTTTACTTGTATCCACAATCAACACCCCTAGAAGCAGCACTCAAGAAATGTATGACACCTGGCAGTGGACATATCTTCTGCCAAGACCTTTTATGTCAAGACCCTAAAGTGTATTTGATCCAAGCCATGGATGGCATTTTCATTTGCTCCATATGCACATAGAAGTTGGACAATGAATAAGGAAATACAAAGTAGAACTGATGTCTTTAATATAGCATGTTGTTGTTGTATAACATCAGGTCAGAATCCAGAGCTGACTCTCTGGTGGGTTTTCAGAGGTAGTTAGTCGCACAAAAGAGATTGTCCATCTTTCTCCCATGGAACAGCTGGTGGCTTTGAATAGTGTACCTTTGGGATTGCAGTGCAGCTTCTTGCCACTAGGCCACCGGAGCTCCCCAGAACTGACGTCTTTAAATTGTGGTATTGGTCAAAAGTATTAAATATCTCATGGCTGCCAAAAGAGCAGATTTGTCTTCAAGGAAGCACAATAAGGGTGCTTTTTCGAGGCAAATATGGTGAAACGCTATTGGTTTGGTTGTCAGTGGATGCCAGTGCCTGGAGAAGGTCATCATTCTTTGAAAAGCACGAGGTCAATGGAAAAGAGGATGACTCTTATAAAGACGGACTGACATTGTTTTGTTCTGTGGTGTATAGAGCTGCTAAGAATAAGGGCCCTTAACAACAACAACTACTCCAGCATGGCCACATGTTAATTTAACTTAAAGTATCTTTAAAGATTCTATTTCCAAACTAGGTCACAGGGAAAAGTTCTGTGAGTTTGGTTTCAACTGATCTTTTTCGGTATCACAATTCAATCCATAGCAGGAACTAAGGATTCTATTCCACATCTGAATCAGATTTAGATGATGGAAATTCTGAACTGCAGGCAATAATTTAATAGGATTAGTGTTTTGGGGGTGGAAGTAATTGTGTTTTGCATACTGAGGCATGAAGATCTTTGTGGTCATTGTAGTAGACTGCTGTAGATTGTTTCCAAAGCCACAGACATTCTTCCATTGTAAATACTGTTTTACAATGTGACTGTTCTTTTCCCATTAAGAGGTTTGTATTTTACCTTCAGTTAAATCTGGGTTGATCCTATATTTTGCTTTGACTGGTAGATTGAGGTGGAATATACCTAGCAGTACCTGCTCCGTCCCTGCTTCTTGGGGTCTTAAGCCAGCTAGTGAAGAAATAGGATTTCCCTTCTAGAGAAAGGGAGGCTCTGACTGGCAAAGGCACTGTCAGACATGTACGTGAGACCATCTTGGACCAGCCCACCTCTATAGAGTTTCCATATGAGTAAAGCTACAAGGAAAATACTCTAACAGACAATACAGAGAGCAGGACTGCCCAGTGGAGCCTAGCCAGCCTTACAGAATTAAAAAAAGTAATGATTTTTATTACTTTTTTAAAATTGAATCCATTACTTTTTGGAGTAATAGAGTCACTAGGAGTTGTAGCTGACTCTATGGAACGTAACAACAACAATCTTCTTGAGGAGTTTGTTATACAGCAATAGGGAATGGATACAGAAATGGTGGCCTTGTTTTCTGCATTTCAGACAATCTGTTCCCTGAATCCACATGAAAGCAGCCATCTTCTTTTCAAGGTCCACATTACCTGGAATCCCAGAAATTATCTTCCTAAACCTTTAAAACGGAGCCCAGCAGGTGTTTAATAGCTTTCCCTGGTGGCTCCCACCCCCTTCTTCCTCAGCAGCCTGTTCCCCCAGGACTTGAGCGGATGTAGTGAGAACAGTCACAACAGCTGGTGGAAACAGCTGCAAGACAGAAAGACACTGCCAGTGCAATTATTTAGAAGTGGTGGGGATGCTGGAACTTGTGGTTGCGCCCATATGTGGTGACTGAGAGTGACTGCCTGGACACTCGGAAAACCCTGTGCCCTTTAAGAAATGTTTTCTTGTTCAGTCATTACAGCAGCGCAAGATACCCCAAACCTCTGAATAAACCACATATTTTTCTGTTTCCATGCTTTCTCTAGTGCTTTTCTCCCAACCTGGAATGTGTCACCCTTTCTGTCTACCAGATGAAATCGTTCTTCATTTTATAGACTCATTCACATACTGTCTCTGCTGGAATATTCATAGGGAGCTGCCCTGCTAATCCTGAAAGTTCCCTGGAAGAAAGACGATGAAGTTCCTCCTGTTCAATTTACAGCCTCAGAGACCCAAAAAAGGCTCAGTTTTGATCAGGTCCAGCTTAACAGCAATGAGTTGAGTACTAAACAGAAGCAATGAATCCTAGTTCTATTTACACAAGGCACTCCTCACAAAGCTACTAGCTCTCATCAACATCTCACTTGTTTGTTGAATAATTTATTAGTAGTTTACCATCAACTGAGTATAGCAAAGAAATATGGAATAATAACATTGTAAATTAACTAAAACTATTTTTCCAGATTAAGAAAGTTTGGAGATAGAGAGCAAGTAGATACTCTATGGTACCTGGACACAAGCTTTTCTCCGGGTTGCCTCAAGGTTGAAGGTGGCTGCTGGAGGTACAATCCTCAACTCCACACTGCAGCTCATTAGAAGGGAAAGAGTTAAGAAAGGAGCATCACTATCTTTTAAGCCCATTTTTAAAATAAAAGTGCATAGATCTCCTTTACTTATGCCTGTGGCCAGAGCTTCAGATGAAGTTAGGAAATATGCTCTTTAATCCTAGCGAAAAATTGAGAATCCCTTTTCTAAGAAAAAGGGAGATGATTAGTGAATTTTGTCAAAAGTACTTATATGTCTTTTCCATTAGAACAGTCTTCTTGAGGCCCAATAAGATATCCTATTCATCAGTATTTTTCCCCAAATCATTAGTGCAGTGCCTGATACATGGCCAATATTTAATACACACTGACACCAAACCCATTTGCAGATTTTATGCTACTACTTCTGGAAGGGACAACCTAATTCATTATTAATAACTCAGCAACAGTTTGCTCTAATCTCTTTCAAATTCTAGTTTCTTACTTTTCTTCTGTATATTTGCTGATCCGTTCCCTGATTTTTCACTCTCATTCTTAGATTCTTAGGCCCTCAAGCTATACTCAAACATCACACAGATTCCCACTGAGTCAGAAAGACTGATAGTCTGCAAGGTATTGTGTTGATCAAAGAGAAAGGCAGTGGGAGGGGTGTGTGTGTGTGTCTCTGTGTGTGTGTGTGTGTGTGTGTGTGTGTGTGTACATGGATTGGAAGTCAGGAACCTGGGTTATAATTTCATTCTAATAAACAACAAATATGTGACTCTTGGTAAGCCATGTTTATTATCTTTACCTTGATTTCTTCAATTGTAAATATAAAATATATACATTTGCTTCATTGTTAAGATTCAGGATATATTGAATAAAGCATATTGAAAGCCACACGGATTTCACGTAATTATGTAGATATACTAAAATGTCAAAGTATGATGAATATGTGGATGTCAAAGACACAAAACAAAACAATAGTATTTGCCATGCCTTCCCCCACTGTAGATGGCTTCCAAACAACAAAGGGGCTGGGTTGTGAGGGATATGGAGGCCTGTGATCATTGCCTCCTCCCTTCTCTTGATGTTGTTCTCTTGAGCTGTGTGGGCTGCACCATAGAACCTAGAAGTCTGCTGTCCCATGGCATTACTCCCAGTCATTTCTACTGATGGGCCTGGAATACTGGGTCATGGATGCTGCTGTCTTTTCACTGAGATGAGGAAATGTTTTCTCCTGCTGGTCCTGGAAACTTCTCTGCCATAGATTTTCTTGGGGCTCAGAAGCTTGACAGATGTGAAGCAAAGATGGCCTGCAGAGCCCTGGGGTGGACTTGCCCAACTATCCACCCTTTGTTCTTAGTCACTGCCTGGCCTTTGAAGTATTTACTATGTCATAACAGTTCGGAGAGGGGATGAGGAAAATGAAAGGATGAACATAGTGTCAGGAGAGTGTCTGAGGACCATAGCAAGCAGATGGGCTGAGCAGTCTTCACTAACCCTTCGCTCTTCTCTCCCACCAATGCTTCCTGTTCTTTTTGGCCCTGGAGATTGGTGTGGCAGAGTGGGGAGGAGAGTAATCCATCTAGAAAGTTAAGGAGCAATGTGAGCAGCCTTGTAGCCTCTACCAGCTTCCCTTCTTGAACTGACAATAAGTGATCTTCACTCAATTTTAACTTTACCACCATTAAAGATGCAAGTTTTTGCAAGGGCTACAGTATCACCATGTTCACAGAGAAGGAAAGGAAATCAGAAGCAGAGGGACATGGGTAGGTGATAAGATGAAGGCATGGTAAAATTAGTGCATGGCAGAACAGACCACCAGTCTTAGACAGCTGCTCAAGGTGAGCTGAACAAGTATCTAAGAGCTTCTCTGTAGACGAGACCAGCCAAATAGGAAAATACACAAATGAGAAGTTTTCTGTGATTGTTAAGGTTGTGTGTCAACTTGGTTGCCTATGATTCTCTGTCAGGTATAATGTGCTCATTCCTTTCATGAGATTTGGTATAATCTAAAATTATTCCTTTGATGGAATTTGCTTTAAGTGACTAATAAGTCGAGGGGTGGGCAGTTTCATTAAGGGTGTGGTCTGCATCAGGTATGTAGGGAAGTCTGTATGTAGAAGTATGTACGGGTTGGTTAGCCTTTTGCTTAATTTTGATTTTGCATCTGGCCTGTCAGCTATTTGGTTCCTGACTTATCTGCCAATTATCATTGGATCCCTCAATCTCTGCAGCTACATTCATTGGACCTGAGACTTGTCAGCCTGTTCAAGTGCATGAGTCATTTCCTTTAGATAAATTTCTCTTTATAGATGCTTGTAGAGGCTATGTTTATGGCCTAGTTTTGGTAAGAAGTTGTGCTGCCATGCCAAAGCTGTGTAGTTCAAATCCATTAGCTGCTCCATGGGAAGAAAGACGATCCCTTCCCTATAATTTACAGTCTTGGAAAGCCCACTGGAGGGTTAGCTATGAGTTGATTCTGACTCAATAACACATACCAACAATATACTTATGTTCTGACTCGATGGTACTCAACAACAACATGTATGCAAATCTAGCTCGTTGGTTTTTCTTTATTAGTTTTGCTTTTCTGGAAAATCCAGCCTCATTATTCTAATATGAATAATAATATGATTCAGATGAAGAAACACTTAAATCCTACTCCTATCTTATTCTCTTTGAAGAAAGTAGGGTTTGTTCCCCCCCTCGCCCCCATGTAAGTGGATTCTCCTAAGGGGTTAAATTAGATATTCTTCAACTCATTGCTGTTACACATCTGACGTGTATGTCCTGCTTGCTTAGTCACTCTAAGGACATGATGACTAAGTACATTTCCATTAAAAACCGTGCAGATCACAAGGACACAGTGATTTTAATCTAGAAAAATATATAAAGTCCTCTGTAGCTATAGAAAAATTAGAATAGATTAACTAATGTACTTTCCTTTTTTGCTTTCCTCTCTCATTTCCCCCCAACACCCTTTTGCTAAAGTGTTCACCACCTATTAAACTCAGAGAATGGAAGTCCGCCACAGCATTTGTGAAAGCATTTGGTAGATAATTGAAAAGATTAAACCCACAACCACCCAAAATTATTTGTTTCAGTGGGAGTTCAAACCCACCAGCTACTGTAGGAAAAAGACTTGGCAGTCTGTTTCTGTAAAGACTTAGATTTGGAAACCCTTGAGTTAGCTCTCTGTTAGCCTATGGAGTGGCTGCAAGTCGGAAATGACTTGATAGAGAGGGCTTGGTTTTGTTTCTGCTCTGAGAACCCCACATTGGATTTAACTGCTAAACAGAAGCAAGAAATTGTCCTGACTTAGAAAATGAGAACACAAGGAAGGATTTGATTCCCTTGGAAATTCTGCAGGAGGGAAAGAAAATACAGGATTCGAGAGAGCTTGTTTTTGTAATGTAAAAGGCCTGGGATATAGAAGAAGGGTAATGGACACAGGTGAAGTTTGTATCTCCCTCTACTATCCTCTCTTTGGCTGTAGCTCTGTCTTCTGAGTCTTGAATCAGGATAAGGACTGGGAAAGGCCTTGGACTCGGGCTGGCGAAAAGGTACTCTCCTGGGATGGGTTAGCTCCAGGGAGAGTACACTCTGGCTGTGCAGGACCAAATATTGGCTCGGAACAGTGGCCCCACTGAGAGGTGGCGGGAATGAGCCTGAACAAGCTGCTGGAGCAGATGTGGGCTCTGGAACGTCCTTGAAATAGAAAACTGTGAGTATAGTGGGAGCTCGGGGACCAGCAGGCTCCATTGAGAGGAGTTAATTACATGGCCAGTTCCACTAGATGAAACAAAGAGACCAAGCTGCATAAACAGCCTCCCTGCCAATGCTGCCAGCAGAAACGGTCGCCTAGCCATGTTATATGCATGGGGTTGGCAAGGACCGGCCATTGGGGACTTTGATGATACAGCCAGGGTTCTGAGAGCATGAGATCGAGCAGACAACTCCAGGGGTGTCAGACAAATGTTAAAGCAGAACCAAGAAGGTATAAGAAGAGAGGATTTGGGGATAGGTTATCTGTATTAGAGAAAAGGGTATAGATGAATGAGAATGAAAAGAGAACTTAAAGATCGAGGAAACATGGCAGGAACAGCTGAGAAGAGAAATGTTGCTTTAAAAGAAGGAAGAAAATTGAGGTGAGTTCAACATCTAAGTTTTCAAAATGGCTCTTTCTTTACCCAAAGACTGTTGCCCTGTGCCTGATTTACAAATTCATGAGTGCCAAATCTGTGACTGAGAAATACCCTAGAATAGCATTGAAACTTAGAAATGTTCACCACCCTGCAATCACCTCACTAAAGAAAATGCAGAGCTGGGTGACTGGAAGCCCTCTTTCTCCTAAAATAGCTTGTTCAGGGTGAACGTAGCAGCCCTGGTGGTAGAAGCCAGCTTTCAGGACCAGCCTCAGGCTGGCAGGTGGGAACTGGCCAGGGGCTATGGTCATTGAATGCCTAATCTCTCCTGTAGTGCCTGTTAGTGTTAGTGGGTGAAACTTGGGGGTTGACAGAAACATAGAGAAAGAGACTAGGCAAATTACTCAAACCTTGTGTACCTCAATGTCTTAAAGAGGATGAAATCAAGCATCTATCTACTTGGAGGCAAGAATTTTGAAGCCCCATTTCACATACTTTGAGCATGTGCCAGGAGGGACCAACATGTGGAGAAGGACATCATGTTTGGAAGGATGGAGGGACGGTGCAGGAGAGGAAGACCCCGATGAAACGGATTGACCTGGTGGATTGAGACTGGCTCAGGATAGGGAGGCTCAGAGTTGTACAACAACTCAACAGCACATAATGATAAACAACAATGACACTGTTACTTACTTTATTAAGTTTATGGAAAGACCAAATAACTATTGCTTGAGCAATAAGGTAACAGAGGAATATGTGTGTGTGTGTGTGTGTGTGTGTGTGTTGAACATACTGTAGACTGCCAGGAGAACAAACAGGTTTGCTCCCTGAAGGCAAAAATTTTGAGGCTCTGTCTCACATACTTTGGGCATGTGGCCAGGAGGGAGCAATACTTGGAGAGAGACATCATGCTTGGAAGGGTGGATGGACAGTGCTGGAGAGGAAGACCAAGGATGAGATGGATTGACTCAGCAACTGGAGAAATAGGATTAGGTGTGTCAGAGATGATGAGACTGGCTCAGGATAGGGCAGGTTTCAGAGCCAGAGTACAAAGGTGCACTATGAGTCACAGGCGACCCAATGGCACAGAATAACAACAACATATAAGAGGATCTTTAAGTTCAATGAGGTTAAGTGTTAAAACAGCAACATATATAAGACCTTATCATTATCAGTGCTGGTCTACAGGCCAGGTTCCCCTATATAACTTCTAATTGTCTCTGATGTTTGTATTTGGCTTCACCATTTCCCCCCAGGAACCTCTTTCTTTTGTAGCCAACTGTGAGCAAATACATACATTTGCCCCATTGATTATATTCTTCCGTACTTGAAATATCATTCTTCTTCCATATTAATTTTCCTAATTGCCACCTCCATTCATCCTACCAACTTGTCACCTTTGTTGTTTTTGTTGTGAACTGTTGGGTTGGAAGTAGCTGACCCCCCTGCAAGTTTTCAGAGGCAGTTAACTGCACAGGAGCAGATTGCCCATCTTTCTCCCACAGAGCCGCTGGTGGTCTTGAACTGTGTGCCTTTGGGATTGCAGCACAGCTTCTTGCCACTAGGCCACCAGAGCTCCATCATACCAACTTGTCACCTTATGTTAATTTCAGTAACTCTCACACTGCTCAAAATGGTATTTAAAAAAATAAATTATTATTCTTACCACAACGGAGGTGCAGAGGAGAAAGGAGTCCTATCTTGTGTTTAATCCTTTCATATAAAGTATGTGTTTTGTGGAAGCATGCTGAACGGTGCTTCCCTGACATAAAAGGGGAAAGGAAAACAGAAGTCAGGGAAGACACCTTAGAGCTGGGTTTTAATGTGTGAATAGAAGTCTAAGGGGCAGAGAATGGAAGAAAGCGAGTCCTGGATAGGATAACATGCACATAAAGGGTAGCGGTTTGAGACAAGGGTAGCTTTCCTAGGAATAAGAGTTGTGGAAGCTGGAAAAGAAGCAGTAGCATGCATCTGAAGAGAAGATGGGGGAAATATTATGAGGTTTGTAGGCATGGTAGATAATATGGGTAGGGAATGCAAAAGGCCAGTGATTGCAACCTACACTGTTAAGCCAACAAGGACACAATGTGAGTTTTCACAACGCTCCTACCTGTGAGGAGGAGAGAGCTGGAGGTCTCTGATCAGCTGCTCCAACCTCTGGACCCTTTTTCCTCTCTGTGACCCTTGTCTTGTGTCTGTCCCATCAATGAGTGGAGACCTGGGGTCACCTGTATGTCAGAAGGTCTAGGACTTTCCTTTCCTCTCTGGCCTGCTGGCTGCTGTGGGGCACAGTCTTCCTCTGAACCATGTTGCCTGGGGTTTATTGTGGAGCCTCGTTGCCTCTATGCTTTGGTTCTCTCTTCACAGGTCTGATTTCTGTAAGCTAGGAGATTAGCTGCTTGTGGCAAGATTAGACCCTTGCTCATCATGTATGCCAATGTTCGATGCTCCCTCCGTTCTCCTTGGTTGCTTCTCTTTAATAGCTAATAAAATCTACTTGGATATTCCAACTAACTTAGCTGTTCTAAGGTAAATCAAGGAGAGAATTTCTATATATGTTTGGATTGCCCCTCTAATGGTTCGTGATAGCTCTTAAGAAGCCCAAAGGGTACAAGTGGTTTATGATAAGCTGCTTAACTAAAGCTTGTAGATTTGGACCTGCTCTTGTGTAATTAACTGCCTCTGCAAACCTACTGGAAGGTCAGCTACGAGTCTGTTCTGACTTGAGGGCACATAATGACAACAATAAAACAAACCAGCAATGGCTTTACTCCCCTCCCCCCACCCAAAAAAGGATTGAAGATCTGCCTCCATAAAGATTATTAGGCAAGAAAATCTTCTAGAGCAGTTCTACTCTCTCATGCATGAGGTCTCATAAGTTGGGGGGTGAAGGCAACGACACTGTTCTTTGAGTCCAGGGAGCTGGTGGCAGTAAGACAAC
Source organism: Elephantulus edwardii (assembly GCF_000299155.1). Taxonomy (NCBI): domain Eukaryota; kingdom Metazoa; phylum Chordata; class Mammalia; order Macroscelidea; family Macroscelididae; genus Elephantulus; species Elephantulus edwardii. The sequence continues at coordinate 4,844,971 of NW_006399788.1, read as the reverse complement.
GGACGAGAAAGCCCTTGAGGAAAGGGAAACTGTTGAGAGAAGTTCAGAGCCACTGTGTGGCCACAGTTCCATCGTGTTTTATCTACCAAGAGACTATACTATTGAAGATAAAACATTGGAAAGTGGTGTTTTATGTTAATAAGGGGGTCCCTTTACAGTCTGTCATTTGGCAAAATTATACACTTGGCAGAGGAAACTCACTAATTTCCCTAGACGCTGGAGTTCTTCCTAGGTTTCTATTTGGGATGATTAGCTATGCGTCCTGGCAATCTACTCATGATTTCTGAGCCTCCTCTTTCTCACCTGTAAAATGGAAACAATTGTGATTATCTCAGCGCATGGCTGTGAGAATCGTCATGAAGCACATGCGTGGAGCACTGGTCACAAAGAACATGCTGAAGAGTGTTTTAGTCCTTTTTTCTCTCTCCTTCCAAATCTGGAGAAGAACATGCTAGGTAAAGTGATTCATCTTTCTTTATGAAAAATTTTAAGACTTAACTTCATTTGTTCATTTGAAAATTATGTTTTGCTTCCTTCCTAATGGTATTGTTAGATGTCATCGAGTTGGTTCCCCTTCAGAGAGGCGCCATGTACAACAGACTGAAACACCACCCAATCTTGCACTGTCCTCACCATCATGGTTATGATTTAGTCCATTATTGCAGCCACTGTATCAAGCCATCCAAGAGTCGTCAATTTTTATTTTTTTTATCTAGCACTCTACCAAGCATGAGGTACTTCTCCAGGGACTGGTCCTTCCTAAAAATATCCCCAAAGTGCATGAGACTTGGATTCTCCTCAGCCTTGCTTCTAAGGAGCATCCCGGCTGTGCTCTTCCAAGATAGATTTGCTTGTTCATGTGGCTTTGCATATTCAGCATTCTTTGTCACCAGCATAATTCAAAGACATTAATTCTTTGATTTTCTTTATTTATTATGCAACTTTTGCATGCATAAGAGGACATTGCAACATCATGTTGTTGATCAGGGGGACCTTAGTCATCTGAGTATTGAACACTTTAAAGAGATCTTTTTCAGAATATTTACCCAGTGTGATACATCGTATGATTTCTTTTTTAAAAATCATTTTAATGGATATTTTAATAAAAGTTTACAGAAAACTTAGATTTCCATTCATTCATTGTTTCACATTTTCCTCCCTATCCACCCCCAGTTCACCTTTCTCTTTAAAAAGATTATTTCATTATTGCAAATTTTCCTCCCTCTCTCCATCCCCTAGTCCAATTTGCTATGCACCTCTTATTCTAGACTAGTATCATGCAAACAATACCTAATCATGCATTTCTCTTAGATAGTTCCCTCCCTCATCTATTTCAATGCAGTGCTCATTATTTATTCCATCTTAGTTTCCACCTAACCCCCATGTCAGTCTTGTTTTATAGCAGTGGCATTATTCAGTATTATTCCTTTTGTGACTGAGATATTTCATTAAGCATAATGTTCTCCAGGGTCACCTATTTTGTACAGTATTTTATGAGTTCTTTGTTTTTCAGAGCTAAGTCCATTGTGTGAATATACCACAGCTTCTCTATTGATTCATTTGCTGGTGGGCACATGGGTTGCTTCCATCTCTTTGTTATTATGAAGAACACAACAATAAAAATGGGTGTGCATGTGTCTGGGTGGCAGTTCTGGTTTCTTTATCACATATTCCAAATAGTTGCAATTGCTGGGTCAAATGGTATTTCTGTGTCCAATTTTTGAGAAAGTGCCATACTGCCTTCCATAGTGGTTGCACTAACAGTGAATAAGGGGTCCAATCTCTCACAACCTCACCAGCATTTATAGTTTGCTGCTCTGTTGTATTTTGTTATTGTTACTGGGGTGAGATGGATGATATCTCATAGTTGTTTTGATTTGCATCTCTCTTAGAGCTAGGGATTTTGAACATTTCTTCATGTCCTTGTTTGCCATCTGAATGTCTTCTTTGGTGAAGTGTTTGTTCATATCCGGTACCTTTATTGTGGTTGAAAAATCTACAACCAGGAAAGAATAAAAATAGATGAATGGAACATTCTAAGAATTAAATCCCTATGCACATAAAAAAAACTTCTCCAACAGGTTTAAAAGGAAAGCCATAGATTGGGAAAAAATATTTGGTAATGACATGTCTGACAAGGGACTTACATCATTTAATTTCTTGACTATTGCTTCCCCATGCAAGTCAGGGGTTATTGGAGAACAGGGATTCATAGACAAGTAAACTTGTGAGTCTTTAAGCAATTTTTCAATTCAATAGGTAATACATGGTATGGGGAAGGAATTCTTAACTTGAGAAAACTCTCTTGTATGAAAATTGATACAATAGTGAGAAACTGAGCCTTCTCCCACAGAGCAGCTGGTGGCCTTACCCAGTGTGCTTTTGGAGTTGGAGCATGGCTTCTTGCCCCTAGGCCACCAGAGCTCCATTATCAATGAATTATAAATATTTGAGACTGGTCTGAGTGTAAGGTAAGAGAAGAAAGTATAAATTTGTGAGGGGTGTGTGTGTGTGTGTGTGTGTGTGTGTTTAGGTAGGGGTGGGAGGATAGGATTCAATGTTGCAACTGAGAGCAGAATGCCCAAGAAGATGGAATTTGAAGTTGGGGATTAAAGTCCAGATGATCTCTACAGCAGTAGTACTTTTGTTCCTGTGGTAATTGATATAATTTTATATACGTGAGTGATTATAAGACACAAAATAAAGATACTTATTTCTTGTTTCTGTTGGTTTCTGTTGAGATTAAGCTTTGATTAAAACAAAGTATGTATTTGATATACTTATTATTTCTACTCTTGTCTGCTTATTTATTGGAAATAGGAATATTCTAAAGCCTGTGAGGCATAGCACCAAAATGCGCTACGTGCCAGTGAGCTAGACCAGTGTCCTGTGAGTGGCAGCATTCACACACATGCTGGGAGCCAGGGCAGACATGGAGGCCCGTGAGCCACAGCGTGCGCTCTGGGAGCCTGGCTGGGGGGCTCAGAGGACCAACACTGCTGGGGAGAACACAGACAGACAGCAAGTGGACAGGAATGACTGGAGCCTGACCATGATATTAAAGGTTAGTTGGAGGCCTCACCTTTCCTTCCCTCATGAGGACAGGCAGACTAATGCAGAATTTATCCATCAGATTTTGGGTTTTGTATTGGGAAGTGTCTTTATGTGTTGCTGCTCTTAAAAGCATATATGTTTGCTCATCTATCATCTGCTCCTTTGGTAGCACAAACTTGTCTGTCAGATGATTTACTAAAATGGAGTGTTCAAATTAAGACAGAGTAGGAGGAAGAATTGGTTATCCATTTCTGAAGTAATAGTCTTTGACAATGCTATGAACAATAAAGCACACTTAGACAATTAGATATATCACTGCAGGTTGAGCCCTCACACTGGGAAACATGCAAATAAGGAGGAATAGTAATAGCACAATCAACAATTTATTCATTGCAAATACATTTTATAAGAAACATAAATGCAGACTATACACATGGATTTCATCTGATCGTATGCGTAGGATTCAGATCGATTACATCTGTGGAAAGAAACACTGGAGAAGCTCAATACCAGCTGTGAAAACAAGTCCAGGTGCTGATTGTGGAACAGACCACCAACTACTCAGATGCAAGTTCAAGCTGAAGCTAAGGAAAATTAAATCCACAGGAACCAAACAATGACCTTGAATCTATCCCTCCTGAATTTCAAAACCATCTCAGGAACTTGTCTGAGGCCTTAAACACTAATGAGCTAAGACTAGATGAGTTGTGGGAGGATATAAAAAATATCATCCAAGAAGAATGTAAAAGGTCATTACAAAGAAAAAGGTAGAGGTAAAAACTGAAATGGATGTCAGAAGAGACTTTGAATATTGCACTAGAGTGCTGAAAAGCCAAAGCAAAGGGAAGAAATCTAGATATTAAGGAGCTGAATAGAAGATTTCAAAGGACAGTGTGGAAAGACGAAGTAAAACATTATAATGAAATGTGCAAATAACTGGAGTGAGAAAATCAAAGGGGCCGAACTTGCTCAGCATCTCATCATCTCAAGGAACTGAAGAACAAATTCAAGCTTCGAGTTGCAATACATGTTTTGGGCAGAATATTAAATGATCCTTGCATTATTAAAAGAAGATGGAAAGAGTATGCATGGTTATTGTACCAAAAGGAATTGCTGAACAAGAAGAATTTAATGAAACAATGTATGAGCAAGAGCCTGTAGTGATGAAGAAAGAAGTTCAAGCTGTTCTGAAAGAATTGGCAAAAAACAAGGTCCCAGGAATCGATGTTATACCAATTGATATATTTCAACAAACAGATGCTGCCCTGGATGTGCTCACCAAATTTTGTCAAGAAATCTGGAGAACAACTACTTGGCCAACTGACTGGAAGAGATTTGTTTGTTTCCATTCCAAAGAAAGGTGATCCAATGGAGTGTGGAAATTATCAAACAATATCATTAATATCACATGCAAGCAAGATTCTACAGAAGATTATCCAAAAACAACAGAACATCAACAGACAACTGCCAGAAGTGCAGTTGGATTTAGAAGGGGTTGTGGTACCAGGGATATTGTAGCTAATGTTAGGTGGATCTTGGCTGAAAGCAAGCAGTTCCAGAGGCATTTGACTGTGTGGACCACAACAAACTGTGGCTGACTCGGAGAAGAATGGGAATCCCAGAACACTTGATTGTGCTTATGTGAAACGTATACTTCGACCAAGAGGCAGTCATCAGAACAGAGCAAGGGAACACTGCATAGTTCAAAATTGGGAAAGGTGTATGCCAGGGATGTGTTCTGTCTCCATACCTTTTCAATCTATATGCAGAACAGATTATCTGGGAGGCTGGGCTGTATGAGGAGAAATGTGGCTTCAGGATTAGAGGAAGTCTCATCAACAATCTGTGTTATGCAGGTGACAAAATGCTGCTTGCTGAAACTGAGAAGGACCTGAAGAACTTGCTGCAGAAGGTCATGGACTTTAGTCTTTAGTATGAATTAAGGCACAATATCAAGAAAACAAAGATTCTCAATGGTGGGCCAATTGGCAGCATAGTGATAGATGGTGAAGAGATTGAGTTGGTAATCAGCTTTAGTTTGCTTGGCTCCATGGTCAACACTCTTGGCACCAGCAGCCAGGAAATCAAAAGACATATTGCATTGGGAAAATCTACTGTTGGAGACCTCACTAAGGTATGCCTGATACAAGCCATGGTCTTGGTAATCTCTTCCTATAAATCAGAGATCTGGACAATGACTGGGGATGATGAAAGGATAATTGATGAGTTTGAGCTGTGGTGTTGGAGAAGAGTATTGAATATAGCATGGACTGCTCAGAGAATGAACAGGTTCATCTTAGAGAGGGTTAAACCACGCTGTTCCTTGGAGGCAAGGATTCTGAAGCTTTGTCTGACATCTTTGGACATGTTGCAAGGAGGGACCAGTCATTGGAGAGGGATGTCATACTTGGGAGGGTAGAGGGATAGCACAAGAAAGGAAGACCCTCAATGAGATGAATTGATTAAGTGACTGGAGTAATGGGGGTAGGTGTCAGAGACAATGAGATTGGCACAGGATAGAGCAAGGTTTAGGGCTGTTGTACATAGAGTAGCAGGCAACTCGATAGCACATAACAACAGCAAATAGTAAATAGTCCCTAACAATTGGAAAGAAGTGTGAATGTAGGAAAATTGGACATTGTTAAAAAGAAAAGAAATGTGTAAATATAGACATACTAGGCATTGGAGAGATTAAATGGGTTGGCATGGACCTCTTTTATCAGACAATCATGTGATCTACTATGCCAAGAATGAAAACAAATGAGGAAAATTGGGGTTGCATTCAGAATAAATAAAAAAAATCATCAATTGTAGATCCATCTTGGCTAAAATGTTGTGACAGGATAATATCCATATACATATAAGAAAAAAACCCACAACCTGTCAATACCATTATTTTCAAATATATGCACCAGGAATTAGAGCCAAAGGGGAGGAAACGGAAGAATTATAACAACTTTTATAGTTTGAAATATATTGAACATGCAATTAAGATTCATTAATAATAATTGGTGACCAGAATGCAAAAGTTGGGAATAAGGAGGAAGGATCAATATTTGGGAAATATGGGTTTGGTAACAGAAATGCTGCTGAAGATAGAATGATGGAATTTTGTACAATCAATGATTCATTCACTACAAAAATCTGTTATAAAAAACACAATGAATGATTATACATATGAACTTCACCTGAAGGACTACACAGGAATCAGATTGATTACATCTGTGTAAAAAGATCATTGAAGATCAACATCAACTGTCAAAACTAGGCCAAGTGCTGACCATGGAACAGACCATCAGCTACTCATGTGCAAGTTCAAATTGAAACAAAAGAAAATTAAAGCATACCCACAACAAATAAAATATGACCTTAAGTCTATCCCATCGGTATCGAAAAAGCATTTCAAGAGCAGGTTTGAGGCCTTGGACACTAATGAATGAAGATCGGAGGGACTGGGGGCTGCTATCAAGAATATCATCCATGAGGAAAGCAAAAAGGCCATTACAAAGACAGTAGAGGAAGAAAAGATCAATATGAAAATCAGGAGAGATTCTGCATATTGCACTAGAAGGCAGAGAGGCCAAAGCAAAGGGAAGAAATCAAGAGGATAAGAGATGAATAGAGGATTTCAGAGGGTAGCTTGGGAAGAAAAAAATAAAAGTATTATAATGAAATGTGCCAACACCTAGAGTCAGAAAATTGAAAGAGAGGAACTCACTCAGCATTTCTCAAGCTGAAAGAATTGAAGAATAAATTCAAGCCTTGAGTTGCAATACTTAAAGATGTTGTTGTTGTTGTTGTTATGTGCCGTTGAGTCGCTCACAACTCAGAGCGACCCTATGTACAGCAGCCCTAAACTCTGCTCTGTCCTGTGCCAATCGCACTGTCTCTGAGATATCCATCCCGATTA
>NW_006399788.1:4827457-4836107 GCF_000299155.1 Elephantulus edwardii | reverse complement strand
CTGTCCCTCCACCCTACCAAGCATGATGTCCCTCACCAAGGACAGGTCCCTCCTTACAACATGTCCAAAGTATGTTAGATAGAGCCTCAGAATCCTTGCCTCCAAGGAGCCTTCTGGTTTAACCCTTTCCAGGATGAATCTGTTTGTTTTCTAGCAGTCCATGGTATCCTCAGTACTCTTCTCCAGCACCACAGCTCAAAGGCATCAATCTCCGTCTATCCTCCGTAGTGATTGTCCAACTCTCTGACACATAACAATTGATAGCAAAGACCATGACATGTATCAGATGCACTTTAGTCTCTAGAGAGACACCATTGCTCTTTAGTACTTTGGAGAGGTACCTAACAGCAGACTTTCCCATGTGATTTACCTCCAGATAATCCAACCTTGCTTACTGAAAGTGAAGAGGGATTGAAACATTTACTGATGAAGGTCAATGACTACAATTTTTTATCCTCGAGAGTGTGAAACCAGGCTCTTCCTTGGAGGCAAGGGTTCTGAAGCTTCATCTGACATACTTTGGGAATGTTGCAAGGAGGGACCAGTCCAAGGAGGGACGTCATGCTTGTGAGGGTGGAGAAACAGCACAGGAGAGGAAAAACTTTGATGAAATGGAAATGGATTGGCTCAGGGACAGAGATAATGGATGTAGGGATGCCAAATACAATTAAGTTGGCTTAGGATGGAGAGGGTTCAGAGCTGTTGTACATATGGTTATTATGAGTTGCAGGCAACTTAACAGCACTTAACAACAGCAACATTACACAACATGAAGAAAACAAAAATCCTCACAGCTGAACCAAGAAGCATAAATGCAAAAAAACCCAACCAACCAACCAACCAAATAAACACACACACACACACACACACACTTGTTAATTTATTTTTTTCTTGATCTAAAATCAATGACCATAGAAGCAGCAGTCAAGGTATCAGAGGGATATCATTGAGTGAATGCTCTGCAAGGATCCTCTTTAAAGAGTTGATAATCAAATACTTCACAATTCATGGTATTTTTGTTCATTTCATATGCATGTAGAAGCTGGGCAATGGTTAAAGAAAACCAAAGAACTGATATCTTTGCATTATGGTGTTGGTGAAGACTATTGACTATACTGCAGATTTTCCAAAGAACAAATAAAGCTATTTTGGAAGACAAAGAGAATGCTCCTTAGACTTGAGGTTTCATTTCAATTATTTTAAGCATGTGATCAGGAGGCTAGTCTCTTGATAAGAGCTTGGGAAAGTGGAGAATCAGTGAATCAGTGGAAAAGAGAAGACCTTATATTAAGTCCAACACAGAGGTTACAACAATGGATTGTTTCGCTTTTCTCCCTGCCCACACCCTCCCCCAATTAATTTTTCTCCTCAATGAATAAAAGACAAATTCTTTCATTGCTATGCAGTTCCTCCCCCCAAGTCCACTGCACTGTGCAGCCTTCATTCTGGATTCCTGTCATGACAATAATACCTAAAGCATCTTGAAGTATTCAGGTAGAGGTTTGAATTTGTTCTTCAGTTCCTTGAGCTTAAGAAATGCTGAACAAGTTCAGCCCTTTTGATTTTCTGACTCCAGCTATTTGCACATTTCATTGTAATACTTTCTCTTTTCCTGCTGCCCTCTGGAATCTTCTCTTCAACTCCTTAATATCTTGATTTCTTCCCTTTGCATTGGTTTCTTGGTGTTCCAGTGCTATATTTGGAGTTTCTTCTGACATCCATCTTGGTCTTTTCTTCATCTTCTGCCTTTGTAATGACCTTTTGCACTCTTACTGAATGATACTCTTGATATGCTCCCACAACTCATCCGGTCTTCTCTCATTAATGCCCAAGGCCTCAAACCTGTTCCAGAAATGGTTTTGAAATTCAGGTGGGATGGACTCAAGGTCAAATTTTGGTTCCTGTGGACTTGATTTAATTTTCCTCAGTTTCAGCTTGAACTTGCATGTGAGCAGTTGGTGGTCTGTTCAACTATCAGCACCTTGCCTACTTCTAGGCCATAGTCTTCACAATTGCTTGCTATGCATCAGAGAGCCAGACAATGACTAGGAATAGTAGAAAGAGAATTGATGCCTTTGAGGTGTGGTGCTGGAGAAGAGTTCTGAATATAGGATGGACTGCCAGGAGAACAAACAGGTTTGTCTTAGAGAGGGTGAAGCCAGTCTTCTTCTTGAAGGCAAGAATTCTGAGCCTTCGTCTGATGTACTTTGGGTATGTTGCAAGGAGGGACTGTTACTTGGAGAGAGACATCATGCTTGGAAGTGTGGAGGGATGCAGAAAGAGGGAGACCATCAATGAGATGGATTGATAACTGTGACTGGGTAGTGAGAGTAGATCTGTCAGTGACAGTAAAGTTGGCACAGCATAGAGTAGGTTTCAGGGCTGTTGTACATAAGGTCGCTATGAGTCACACATAACAATAACACTACTGCAACATGTAACAACAGCAACAGACCGTTCTAATCACCCCAGTAATTTTATGGCATCAAAATTGGAACTCATTTTTTTTCTCTTAAAAATATAACCCTCTGAGATTCTTAGTATTCTTGAACAGAATTTTCCTTCTAGAATAATTGAAAAAGGTTATCCATCCAGATAGCTACAGAGGTACTCACAGTTCTTGGAAACCCCACATGGGATAAGTGATGTTAATTTATGCATATTTACAGGCAACTAATTCCATACCCTAGTGAGCAACATAGCCTTGTGAGTTCAAAGTTAACCTTCCAACAATAGGAGGAGAATTTTAATTGGAAAAGGTAATGCAGGCATCTGGTAGATGTGGTTTTCTGAGGAGGGCATTCTATTAAGGAGTCACTGAAATGACTCTTTAGCTGTTCTAACAGATACTTATTTAAATGAGATTTCACATTCCCTTTCTTTAATAACAGGGAAACTGCTCGTGTTTACAGTGTTTTTCAATGAACTGAGATTTCTTTCTCGCTCTCTTTTTTTGAATAATTGATTTATTTTGTAACGCTATATTGTCTAACATTCACAGGCTCATTTGAACAAATTATTCATCAGCATTTTTTTTAAAAGCAATGCACCAAACCCACGCCTGCCTGGAGCTCCAACAGTTTGGATTTTTTTTTTTTCATGGTACTGAGGTGCAGAAACATGGTCACACCATAGCAAAGAGTAAGAATCAAAAACTGGGGCAAATTACCCTGCAATATAGCTTCAGACTGGATTATTAATAACATCATTCAGATGATTGCATTACTAAGAGGGATGAGAAAGGAGGAGTTGGGAGTGGTACTAGCTAGCATATATGCACTTACTATTATCTTAAAGGGGAGCTCTGGGTGCCTAGTGAGTAAGGAGTGGCACTGCCAAGCCAAAGGCAAGTGGTTTGAATCCACCAGATACTCTATAGGAGGACTGTAGGTCATCTCTTCCTATGTAATTTATAGCCTCTGAAAACCCACTGATGGTCAATTAGAAGTCTGCCCTGACTTGATGCTGTTGTGTTATTTGCTTTGTATTATCTTAAAGCATTCATTACTGTATAAGTCCCTGGAAGGTGCTAGTAGTTAATGTCCTGGGCTGCCAACTGAATTGTTAAAGGTTCAGTTCCCCTCCGAAGTGCTTTGGACAAAGGGCCTCTTCTGAAAATCCAGCCTTTGAAAATTCTTTGCTGCTCTGACATGCCTGCTGCAGCCATAATGTGGAAGTAACTTAGTGGCAACTGGAGTTTTCTATAAACCAAGTTGCTTTATGAAGTTAGAACCATGGAGTACATGGGCCAAGGACATAGTTAATGACTTATTCACAAGTATGAAATGGTTTTCTCTGGTCCTACTTTTTCTGATTCAGGATAGAGCTTTACAACTGGTCACAGAGTTTTGGAGATCCATATTCTTTGGGTGTGATGTCAGGAGGGACCCAGTCGTTGGAAAAAGATATCATGTTTAGAAAAGTGGATAATGAACAAAAGAGTGTAAGACCCTCAAGGAGATAAATTGACACAGTGACTGTAAACATGGGCTGTCGTGTGGCAGTGATGATGAAGATGGTACAGAACATATCGTGGTTCAGATCAATCATTTATAGGGTCACTATAAGTTGTATTCAACTCACTAACATCTTATTAATAGAAGTCCAATAGCAAAAGTTGCTATAAATACTATATATCTCCTGTGCTGAAGTGAGACAGGACTTTTTTTGGGAGGAGGGTCATATAGTTCAACTTCTTCCTTAAGTCACCTTATCGGCATCAGCAGGTGCTCAGAAGACAAGAGAAACTCATCCCTCTGAGTGAGTTGCCTTGCTCTGTGGAATATTCTACAGGAAAGTCAGCCTTTGGCCTTTAGTTGTGGGTTGAGACTTCCCAGAGGGAGCAATGGGCTCTCAGAGAGCCCTTGTCCATCACTGTGTCCTAAAGAGCACAGAAGCATCGCTACCAGCTCTAGTCTTATCCCTATGCCAGTTAACATCTCAAGGCTTATCACTCCGGATTTTTCCCCTCAGTGAGCCAGGAAGAGCGCCTTCTCACCTCACTCAAGAAATTGTTTGAGTCTTTCATGCATTCTGGCTGAGTTCCAGTTTGAGAACAGCTGCCAATCTTGAGAACAACTCCAAGATCAGTATATTCCCCACAGGGCTCTTTTATTATTATTTTAAAATATTAATAGAACTAATTAAATATAGAGGTGTGTTCCAGCCCTAATCGGAGACTTCTCATCTTCCCTCCCCTCCCTTCCCCTTCCCACTGAGCCTGAGTGTGCATTGTCAAAGTGTCAAGTGAGGAGGGAAGGAGAAAGCCAGGGGAGATAACAGAGAATTGGTATGCTGGGCTCAGGCTGCGGACGCAAGGGACTTCTTTTAATCCAGTCCATTAATCAATTTCTACGGAGAAATTGAATTAACTGTCTTTCATCAACATCACATCCCAGGACTTGAAAACACTGCGTGCACACAGGAATGTAAAATGGAGTCATGCGTGAGTCTGCCTCTTATATAGGTGGATACATACATGGAAAGGAAGGGTCCTTGGAAGGACAAAAGACCTTTGCCTTTGACCTGAGCACCAAGACAGACAGAGAGAACACTGTGTCTCAACACTGTGTCAAAACCCAACATTTTTATATTTCTTGTTCAGAGCTCCTAGAAAGACTTTTCACTACCATCCCTTCTTTAACCTAAACACTTCCACTCTTGAATATTGGTGTCATTGTTGACAGTTTTCCTTTTTTAAAAAAAATATTTTTTTTATCTTATATTGGTTTGCCCACAAAGTTTGTACACATTGCATTTGACACTATTCTTCATTCATATTGTGTTTATACAATCACATCCATGCATAATGTTTTATAAAATCAATCACCATTGGACTTTGCCCATCATTATGCAATATTTTCAGGTCCTTGCCAGATCCTTCCCATTTCCTTTGTGTTTTAGTTGCACAGGAAATAGCTTCCCTAACCTTCAGCCATTCCCTTTATCTCCAGTGAGACCTCTTTCACAGACTTGGTGGGCTTCAGCTTGTACTGGGAGCCTACCAATGCAGATCTGAAGACCACTCTCAATCTTTGGGAGAAATGTGTGGGCATGATCAATGGATATACAAGTACCAATGGCAGGAGATTTTCCATAGAGATTTAAGAGTTGTCCTATTGCTCCTGTGCATGGAACAGTTGGTTAATAGATATTCATTGCTTGTCTGATGGAGTCCAGAGTAAATGTGAAATCCTGAGAGTCCACAGATTAAAAAATTCTAAACTCACCCTCAAAAGGCTAAGGAAAAGCTGACACACAGAAACAACAGTGGATTGGAGAGAGGGAAAAGGAGTAGAGATTAGCCAATGGAGGGCTGTGAAGAGAAAGGAAGGGCAACAGTGACATTTCAACAAGACACTGTAAATATTGGCATCATACAGTTGTAATGAATGTTATAAAATGAAATGTATGTGAATAATTGAATGAAAATCAGTCGGTAAAAGAAGACACCAATCATCTGTGCTTGGTTGATGGATTGGTCAAACAGAAATTCAAACCTAACCTGCTTTTTGTTGTCCTTTAGTCAACTCTGAGCCATGATGACTCCTTGTGTCTGTAAAGTTTTCAAGACTATATTGAGCAGATCAGCCCACCTGTCCTGGGTAGGTTCAATCTGATATCCGTCTAGTTAGTTGTCAGACACTTAACCACTTATACAAAGGAATACATAACAAAATTTAAGTGCTATTGTGGGAAGGCTGAGGGAGGAGACAGAAATTAATCTGGCTTGATTCAGCTAGGAAGGCTCTACCAGAGCCTGGTTCTGGAAAGATAAACACCCAATTTGGGAAAGAAGGATGGGAAGCCAATCCAAGAATCTGGAGCCTTGTTCCCATCTTCCATCCATGATTCCGTTCTCCTTATAACAGCTAGATAAAGATAGCCTGAAATTCACAGCTTACAGCTTCAGTGGCTTTCCAGTGCACTGGGAATAAGTTTAACAGCTTCCACCATCTGCTATCATTGAGTTGATTCCTACTTGAGTGACCCTGTGGACTAAGTGCAAGTGCCCCATTGGGTTTTCAAAGTGGTAAATATTTACAGCAGCAGACTGCTTCATTTTTGTCTTACAAAACAGCTGGCAGTTTTGAACTGTGACAGTTTGGGTTAAAGAGCTGAGAACATTAACAACTGTACCACCAGATCTCCATAAACATCCTAATTGCCCAGGGAGAGAACTCCATCCACATTTTAGATCTGTTCCCTAAAGATCACCTCAATATAACTTACTGTGCTTGGTCTAACCAAAAGACTTTCTATCTACTGTTCCCTATGGTTTTCTTTTTCCTTATTCCTCCCACCATAGACCTGTCATTGCCTTACCAGATCCTACCCATCCTTCAAATTCTTCAAGGAATGTTTCAGTGACCTCTCGCATTGTGTTTGTTGTTCTTCTTGCTGCTCCTGATTCCAGCTGCCTTTGACTTCAGTTGGCCTCTGGTTATACAGACATAGAAAAGTGCTACCTGACCCTGTGCTATCCTCATGATCTCAGACTGAACCTTTAATTTTCATTGGCTGAGTAGACTTGCCGGCCTTCGCTCTTAATCTACTTAGTCTAGAATCTCTGATGAAACCTGTCCAGTATCATAGCAAATTACATGTTTCCACTAACAGATGGTGTCAACTCCTGAGAGATACTGGTTAGGAACATCTCAGTATCCTGTGCGGGATAAAACAATTCTAACAATGGCTACTATTGCCCCAACAGAGTAGATTGTTGTTGTTAAGTGTTATTGAATCACCTACGATTTGTAGTGACCTGATGTACAACAGCTTTGAAGCCTGTCTTGTCCTGAGTCAGTCTTATTGAGTCCAACACACCAACTCCCATTGCCTTGGTCACTGTTTCAATCCATTTCATCCAGGGTCTTCCTTTCCTGTGCTATCCCTCTACCCTTCAGAGAATGATGTCCTTCTCCAAGGATTGGTCTCTCCTGGTCATATTCCTAAAGTAAGTGGGATGGCGCTTCAAAATCCTAGCCTCCAAGGAGAGACTTGGTTTTACCCTCTTCAGAACAGACTTATTTGTTTGCTTGGCAGTCCTTGGTATGTTCAAGACTTCTCCAACACCACAACTCGAAGGCATCAATTCCTCTATCATCCTTAGTCCAGTTCTGTGATGCATACTAAGTAATTGTGAAGACCATGGATTGGATCAGGAGTGTCTTAGTCTCTAGACTGACATCATTGCTTCTCAGTACTCTGGAAAGGTCCTTGACAGCAGATTTACCTAATGCAATTGGTCTTTTGATTTCCTGACTCCTAAGAGTGTTTGTTGATTGTGAAGCCAAGCAAGCTGTAACCATTAACAAGCCCTGATTACATCTCTGTCCAACAGGTGTGTGTTTCCTTCTATCGAATGTCACCGTTGTAATCATTATATCCTTTAATATTATTTAGCTGTTTCTAGATTTTAGGTGCTAACCAAACATACATTTCTCCTTGTTTGGTTATAAGATTCCAGGATATAACCCATGCAATTGTTAAGCGCCATCAACTGGAGTAAGACTCATAGCAAACCATGAACAATACATCTGAACCTTGCTGTACCCTGTGCTGTCCTCATCATCTTTGACACACTTGAGTGCATCACTGCAGTCAATGTGTCAGTCCAATTGGTTGGGGCAGGAAGGGGGCGGTGGATGTCTTTCTTTCTTTCACTGACTCTTCCTCTTTCCAAGTATATAGTCCATGTCGTTGCTGTGTTCCCTTCAGCAAGTTTTCAGTGCCAGTAAATTGCATAGAAGGAGAATGCCCATTTTTCTCTCACAGAGCAGCTGAAGGATTCAAACTGGATACCTTTGGGATTGCAGCTCAGCTTCTTACAACTAAACCACCAGAGCTCCATAAGTATTTGTTGAATGAGTGAAGAAAAATAGGCTTGTTTGGGAAAATGGTAAATGTGACTAGAAAGCAGTTTGCATATTAGTGGGTTGAGCACACTTGTTGTGTAAGATTGAGTCAGATTTTATAAATTCTAGATATAAGTCCCTTATCTGACATGTCATTACCAAATACTTTTTCCCAATCTGTGGCTTCCTTTTTTAACCTGTTGGAGAAGTTTTGGGATGTGCATAGGGATTTGATTCTTAGAAGGTCCCATTCATCTATGTTATCTTCTCCTGGTTGTAGATTTTTCAGCATA
>NW_006399788.1:4821962-4825667 GCF_000299155.1 Elephantulus edwardii | reverse complement strand
AAAAAAAGATTGGGTCAGATTGTATCTCAGGCTAAGGAGTTTGGACTTCCTGCTGTAGGCAACAGAAACTATGGAGGCATAATAAGCAGGGGAATGACCTAATCTGATTTGTGTTTTAGAAATATAACTCTGGGGCAACTGACTCCAGACCCAACTATCCAGAATTGGTTCTTATTTAATTTCCCAAGTTCTCATTTTTCCAGTTAGACTAAGTGAGGGTAAGTACATTTTTTTTTTTGTTTCAGTGTGTGGGCAGGTTCATAACTTGATAGGGGCTCATTATACTTTGCCTGTAACCTCTCACCCACATCCCTTGTTTTACATAAAACCTGTGGAGACTCCCCTTTTGCCACAAGCTAAATCTAAACCCACAGATAAATATTTTTTACCATTGGGATGGTGCCCTCTTCAGGTTTACCTCATGGGCTTTGTTGATATCCTATTCTAGTCCTTCGGCTGGAGAAACCTCCTACTGTCTCTGCTTTTCCAAATTATGCCCATCTCTTCTTCATAATTGATTTCTATTTCCTAATAGAGCCTTTTTTAAAGACTGCAAGACTTTTGGATCTATTAAACCAGAACTTCCAAAATGTAGCTTCTGATTGAGTATATCTTCTGTTATTGTGGTTGTGTAATATTGAGTAGGCATCAATCCACAGCTTACGCTCCAGTGAGTTTTCAGAGACAATTAAACACATTAGAGAAAATTACCAAAATTTCTCACATGGAAGAATTGGTGGATTTGAACATCACACTTTTGAGTTGGCAGCGCAACTCCTCACCACTCAGCCATCAGAGTGAGAAATGCAAATTCTTAGTAGGGGATCTGATATGAATGAACTGGTTTGAAGTCTTATATCAAAGTTATAAAATTCTTGTACTCTCTACCATTCAGAGATACCCAGAACTACTGAACTAGGCTACGGAGGACATTAGGTAAAAACCACATGCCAGTAAGGAGGAATGATTGTTTTGGATGACACAAGTACAAAGAAAATAAAGCCAACGCCAGACTCCAGATGATGTTACCCAAGCCCAGTCACTGTTTTTTGTTTTGTTTTCACTACATGGTACTATATAACCTAGCCTTAAACATAGGTTACATTCTATTTTTATTTAACTTTTTAGCATATAACTTGTTTCTCCAACAGCACTCTTACCACTGGACCTATAGGCAACCCCATGATGGAGAAAAGATTGAAATGGTCAACAACTTCACAATCAATACCTCAGTATGAGCAGGAGATTAGGAAACAATTTCACTGGGAAATTTTGTAGTCAGGAAACTTTCCATATTACTGAGAAGCAATGGTGTCAGTTTAAGGACTAAAATAGGCCTGATTCAGGCCATAGTCTTTTCAATCATTTACTGTGCATCTGAGAGCTGTACAGTGAATAAGGATGACAGAGGAGCTAATGACTTTGAACTGTTATATTGGAGAGGAATATTGAATATCCAATGAACTTCCAAAAGAATAAATAAATATGTCTTGGACAGAGTGCAGCCAGAGTGCTCCTTGAAGGCAAAGAAGATAAAGTTTCATACTACATACTTCAGTCACATTGCTAGGAGATAATATTCCTTGAAAAGAGACATCATACTTGGAAAGGTTGGGATTGGTGAAAGAGAGGAAGACCCTCAGCCAGACAGATTGACAAGTGACTGCTGCAATGGGCTCTAGTGTGTCAGAAAGAGTGAGGATGGCACAGGACAGGGCATGGTTCAGATCTGTTGTTCATAGGGTTGTTATAGGTCGCATTCAACTTGACGGCATCTAACAACAGCAACCAACAAAACTGGGAGATCCTGGGAGAACTGGACCACACAGTATCTAATTTTTTCTGTGTATAAATACATGGCACAGAATAGCTACTAAGTAAAGGTTACTAATTTGAGACCTTTTGGATGAGAATTATTTCTTTGCTCTCTATCAGCTCTTGTATTAATGAGGAAAGCAGTGACGATGTGGGTACCACATACTGGTGTAGATTCAAAAGGCGCGAGCAAGAGTTGGAAACATGACTGTTGGAGTTAGATGGGGTGGTGTGCCTCTATCTCCCCAAACAGCAACAGGAGAAGGTCTAGAGCGCACACTGACTTTGCCTCAAGGTCTCTGGAATCTCAGTGGTATAAATAGCTAACACTTTCACCTATTATCTAAAGAGCTGGATATTTAAATACACTCAGAAGTCTCTTGGGGAAAAAATGCCCAAGAAAAACGTTTCCAAGATGCCAGCCATTGAAAGCTCTAGAAAGTGAGGTTCTACTCTGGCACATACAGAATTGCCAGACCTGAAATCAACTCACTGGCAACTGAGTCGTTATTATTTATGGTCCTTAGAAGGACGGGTGTGTGCTGGATATCATCTAGTGGCAGAACTTTGTTTTTAAAATTCATTTCAACCCATTCTCTATCTTTTTCTGCCTGTTCTGTTTCCTAGAGGACCTCGCCTGCATGACATCACCTGAACTCCCTTATTGGCTGTGTTCTTGTGGGCTCAGCCAGTGGAGGGAGTAATCATTGTCCTTGTCTGTCTGTCCACAGTTCTGTCAGTGGCTGCATTTCTACAAATCGCTCTTGCTGGGAGGCTGTTTTTTTAGTGGCTGTCTAGTGACATGTCTGCAGTGAACTGAGCTGCTGATCCAAAGATGTGCCTCTCCTGCTGTTTGAATCCATCAGCGACTCCTCAAGGAAAACATGAACAGTCTTTTCTTGTTGTTATTTACAGCCTTGAAATCCTGAAGGGAGGACCACTGTGAGCTAGAACCTACTTGATGGCAGTAAGTTTGAGTTTTAGGTTTGAGCTCTTATCTATACAGCTCACACTGGTCTTTTTTTCTGTGATCCCAGGACCATGGCAGTGCTGGTTTCCTGTCCCACTATCACTTGTCTTACTATCACTGTTGATTACCCAAGTCTGTCATGTTGTTGTTGTTGTTGTTAAGTGCCTTCGAGTCTCAGGCAACTCATAGCGACCCTATGAAGGAGAGTCCTCGAGGCTTGGGTGCCTTTCTTCCTCTCTCCAGAGTCTATCATAGTCCTTTAATTAAATTATCCTTTGAGTGTTCCATTGTTTTCTGCTGAAGCCTGATCTGACACAGGGACCTAAGGAAATTCAGACTCAGATTGGTAGGGAGAAAGAGACTGTTAGAGCAGCTGCATCATTTGGTAATGGTGCACAAATGTTGAGGAACACTGAGGAGTCCACAGTGTCGTTGAGCTTGCCATCTCTAACCCCAAGTCCCTTTAGGGGGGATTACGCAGAGCAGAAGAGGAGCACAATACCCTCCCATTCTCAACAGGCCCTAATGGGTACATTGCCCCCCCCCTTTATTTTATTGAACACACATTTATTCAAAATGAATGTGGCGTTCTGAGGAGCTCACAGTCTAGTTGGAAATATAGTCACCTGAACAATTTCCAGTCAGGAATGAATGAAAAGGTAAAGAAAAGCTATGCTAGATATGAGTGAATGTGGAAACCACCAGCCACTAACTTGGAACTGGCATGAATTCTTATATTGAGAGATCTCTTTCTCTATGAGAAAAAAAGTACATAGGTCATTAATTACTATTAGTTAATAAGTTATCCTCATTGAGCCTTATTGGTGACATAGGGAAAATAGTCTTTTTTCTTTTAAATTTTCATTCATTCATTGTTGCATTTTTCTGTCTCCTCACTCTTCCCTACCCAAGTGACTCTT
>NW_006399788.1:4798932-4821757 GCF_000299155.1 Elephantulus edwardii | reverse complement strand
AACAGTGGCCCTATGCAATATTTGTCCATTTGAAACTGAGATATTTCGCTCAGCATAATGTCCTCCAGGGTCAATAATATTTCATGAGTTCCTTGTTTTTCAATGCAGCATAGTATTTCATTGTGTGAATATACCAGAGCTTCTCTATCCATTTGTTTGCTGATGGGCACTTAGGTTGTTATCAACTCTTTGCTATTGTGAACAAAGTGAAAATAGTGTCTTCTTTATGTCTACAGATAGTGCTCAGTTACTAACTGGGAAGATGGAGATTTGAATCCATTCACAGGCACCTTAAATAAATGCCTAGCAATCTACTCCCCAAATCCAACCATTAAAACCTCTATAAAGCTTGGTTCTACTCTGACACACATAGAATCACCATGAGTTGGAATAGACTTGACAACAGTGGGTTTGCAAGCTTTTTTTTGATATCTAAGTATGATGTTGATGTTATGTTCCACCTGCAACTCATAGCGACAATATGTACACTAGCTTTGAAACCCCTGAGTCAATCCTATTATCTCTGACAGACCTAATCCCATTTCTCCAGTCAATAAATCAATCCATTTCATCCTGGGTCTTCTTTTCCTGAACTGTCCCTCTACCCTTCCAAGCATATTACATGGAAATTGCATGTACAAAAAGCTCCAAAATCAATGGATGCCATTGACATGGTGCCAGTAGCCTTTAAGTCATTCAGTGTTCACAGTAGAAGGAGTCAGTCTGGAAATACTTGTTGAATGAATGGATGGGTGTTTGAAAGGTCCAAAGACATGGTAGTTGTGTCTGTGGGTAACTCTGTCTTCTGATGAGGCTGTGTTGGGATGAACTTCATGGGTGAGTGTCTGTGAGGTTTGTTGCTAGCCTAAAAGGAGATGATTCTTTCTGTCTTTGTGTTTTTTAGGTACAGAAAGCTCCTGCACAGTGAACTATAAGGGGAAACAGGATAGGCAGCAAAGAAATGACTCCAGGGTTATTCCTTTGATATAAATTCAAAACTTATTAGTTTATTTATTTTGTTTGGTTCAGAACTAAGACAATGAAGGATGGAAGACACCAATTTCACTAGAAATTTAACTTTGCCCCCTTTCCTTTGCACTTCTTTCAAAACCCTGGGCAACTGACCTAGTTTTCCAATCCTTTTGAACTCAACTAAAGCAGATCTTCTTCAAAGCAGGGTTGTAGCATTCAGGTTCATCACTTTATGTGGGTCAGGGTGCCTCTTCCAGAACTAAAAAAGAAGATATGCTGTGAATGCCATCTTAAAAAAGCTTTAAAAAGCTTCCTGAGTGCCCAGAGTTCTTTTGGAGTTTTGTTTTTAGATTTCTTTCTAGCCCAAAGTGTTTAAGTCACGGCACTTAGCAGGAAACGTATGGCAGAGAAAATGTTTACTATTTGAATTTCTGCTGACTGATTCTTAAAAGGGAGAGTGGAAGAAGCAGACAAAAAGCAGCAAGATCTCCTCAAGTTATTGTGGTTCCTCTTGTAGGATCAGTACCTGGCTTTCACATATCATGAAAAGAAAGATAACTAAGATTCAGGAAACCCATTAATGAATGATATGATCTTCAATAAGTCATGAACTTATGAGTCTTCATCTAAGAAGATCCTCTTCAGACCAGTGCTTCTTTGGGGTTAAAGGGAAGCTTCTAAGGGACTCTCTAGATAGAAACAGCTTTCATTTTCTACATAATACAAATATTTACCTGATACACCATTTTTGAAGGAAGCAGGGCTAGAAGAACACATACAAGAGAAACTTTTGTCTCCTGCTGCAATTTGAAATCTTGAAATATCATCTATGCCCAAAATCTCTCCGTGACTTATGGGCTTTTAGGTTGAAATTTTGTCATTAGAAAGTCATTTTTCAGGGGAGCTCTGGTGGCCTAGTGGCAAGAAGCTGCACTGCACTCCCAGAGGAACACGGTTCGAATCCACCAGATGCTCTGCTGGAGAAGGAGACGCAATATCCTCCTGTACCAGTCAGATCTGATTTGACGGTACACGCACACAAAATAAAAATAAAAATAAAAAAATTAAAAAAAAAAGAAAGTCATTTTTCAAGTGGTACAGTACTGAATTCAAGAGTTTAGTTCTTCAGATCATTTTTCAGAGAGACAACTGGACCAGGACACTACATCTATATTTTGAAGGATATAGAAGATGAAGTAGAATGCTACCAGCTGCCATCAGTCAAATTGGATTCATGACAGTCCATGTGTATCAAAGTATAACTACACTCCAGAGGTTTTCAATGGTTAATTTTTCAATAGAAGATCACCAAATCTTTTTTTCAAAAGAGTTCCTGGATGGATTGGAATATTCTCTCTCTCTCTCTCTCTCTCTCTTCTTTTGGCAACTCAGAGTATACAAGCACAACACTCTAAATCATTGCTGTTGAGTTATAACCAACTCACAATTGACCCTCCAGTTCCTTTTCAGAGGCTCTAAATCACATGAGAGAAGACTATTCACATTTCTTTTAAGGAAAGATTGGTGAATTAAGAATGTCCACCACTGGATTGGCAGTGCAGATCCCTGTGGACTAGGTCACCAGAGCTCCATTTGTGACTGTTATTGTTAGGTGTCCTCAAGTTAACCACAGCTCACAGTGAACCTATGAACAGCAGATCCGAATGCTACCCTATCCACATCATCCTTACCATTCCTGCTATACTCAAGCCCACTGCTCCAGCCACTATGTCAGTCCATCTTGTCAAGAGTTTTCCTCTCTTTCATTTACCTTTCAACCTTTCAAGCATGCTGCCTTTTTATGGGGGTCTGACCTTCCCTAGCAACATGCCCAAAGTTCATGAGATAAAGTTTCATCATCCTTCCCTCTAAGGAGCATCCTGGCTGTACCATCTCCAAGACGTATTTGTTCTCTTGGCAATCCATAGCACATTCAGCACTCTTCTCTAACTCCACTCCTCAAAAGTATTACTTCTACCATCATCATCCTTAGTCAATGTCCAACATTCAAATCCATAGGAAGCAATTGAAAAGACTATAGATTTAATCCAGCACACCTTAGTTCTTAGACTGACATTACTCTTAAATACTTTGGAGAGGTCTCTGACCATAAACTTCCCCAATACACAGCTATTGCAAGAGTATTGGTTGTGGATCCTAGCAAATGGAAATTCCTAACCAATCCTTTCTCCATCTGTCATGATTTTGGCTATTGGACCAGTAGTTATACCTTTTGTTTTGTTGATATTAAAATGTAATCCATATTGAAGGCTGTGGATTTTGATATTCTGTATCAGGTGCTTCAAGTCCTCCTCACTTTCAACAAACAAGGTTGTGTCATCTACATAAAATAGGTTGTTGTTGATTCTGATACCACATTCTTATTCAGAGTCTAGCTTCACAAATTATTTGTTCAGCATGCAGATTGAATAAGTATGGAGAGAGAAAACAACCCTGGAACACACCCTTCCTGATTTTAAACCATGCAGTGTTTCCTTGTTCTGTTCACACAACAGCTTCTTGGTCTAGGTATTGGTTTTATATGAGCACAGTTAAGGGTTCTGGAATTCCCATTTCCTCAATGTCGACCACATTTTGTCTTGATACACACAATCAAATTCCTTTGCATAGTCAATAAGACACAGATAGACATTCTTTGGGTGTTCTCTGCTTTCAGCCAGAATCTGAGCTCCATATGGAGGACATTAAAGTCTGATGTGCTGGTGGGACTAAGAGAGATTGTGGGCAAGATTCACCTCCTTTCTCATTCATGAACAACCTTGACCAACATCACAGGTGAGAGTTTGCTAACATCTGGAAGGCTGATTCTCTCCTAGGAAACTTATTTTAGCACCCAACTTTATTTTTCTCTCAAGTCACTCATTATCTACCCACATCCAGGACCCTATACTCATTAATAGAACCTAGAAATCCCTGAGTGCTACCTTACCCCAGGTCTTTCCGCAGGCCTGACTCAAAGCCCTCTCCCAAGTCTGGAGGTGTTTTATTTATAGCTGACAGAACAGGGCCCAGGTGTGTTCCCCACAGTCTCTTAATACAAGATTCTTAAAGGCAGTTATTACACATTTTAACAAATAACAGGAGTATAGAGGCAAGGACTTTTATCACAATATGAACACTGTAATGTCAACCTTTTATGGTCGCTAGTCTATGGAATCAAATCCAATAGGAAGAATACAGAGGCTTAGAGGTGAGCCACACAGTTGGCTGGGAAAAGGAATGTTCTGCAGGACATAGACTGGAAGCGAGGATATTACCTTTGCCGTATTCAGTGAAGTTAGAGGTACAAATGGTAATTCCGAGACCTGTTCCAGTCAACAGGCCCTACCAAGTGAGATTTGTTTCATTCCTTCAATCCCATACAGACATTGATTGCTCACTATGTGATTGAACCTGTGAGAGACAATAAGGTAACCTCTATTACTCCCACATCAATACCATCTCTGCCACTGTGGACACTGCCTAATATTCTTGAGTATTTGTCAACCATGATGCTAAGTACTTTATAGAGATTATTATAATAAATCCTCAAAACAATTCTATAGTGTCAGTACTACGCATTTGTACATAGTGTGTACATTTCTAGATATGGACAAACCAACGCTTAGAGAGGCTGTTGGTCATTCAGCTTGAAAGGCAGAATGTATGGTATTCAAACACAGATTCTCTGAGTCCAGAGTTATTATTGATAGGTGCAATTGAGTAACTATAATGTATTGTGACCCTATGAACAACAAATCTGAACCTTAATCTCTCCTGTAGCATCCTCACCATCTCTATTAAACTCTCATTGCTACAATATTATCTCAATCGTCTTGTTGAAGGTCTTACTCTTTTTCTCTTACCCTCTACCTTTCCAGGCGCATTGTCTTTTTATAAGGATTAGCACCTCATGACAACAAAATCAAATTCTGTGAAATGAAGTTTTACCATCCTAGCCTCTAAGGAGTACCTTGGCTGCATTTCTTCCAGGATAGACTTATTCTTTTGGCAGTTTGTGGAATATTCAATACTTTTCTCCGACAGCATAACTCAAGGCATCAATTCTTCTTCTGCTATTCTTATTCTTTGTCCAACTTTTCGAAGCATAAGAAGCAATAGAAAATACTATGGCTCATATCAGGTGCACCTTAATCTTTAATCTGACAGCCTTGATTTTTAACATTTTGGAGAGGTTTTTAACAGCAGATTTTCCCCAGTGCAACACATTTTTTGATTTCTTGACTGTGTGACCATGAACGTTGATTTTGAATCCAAGTGAAATGAAATCACTGACAACTTCAATCATTTTTTCCATCTATAATAATGTTGCTTATTGTTCCAGTAGTGAGGATTTTTGTTTTCCTGATGTTGAAATATAGTCCACATTGAGTGTTGCTCTCTTTGATCTTCTGTAACAAGTACTTCATGCCTTCTTCACTTTCTGCCAGCAAGATTGTGTCATCTGCATAATATAGGTTGTTGATGAATTGAGTCTTCCTCCAATCCTGATGCTATATTCTTCTCCATATAGTTCAGCTTCTCAAATTCTTTTTTTAACATACAGATTATATAGACATAGGAAAAGGATAAGCCCTGATGCCAATTTTTTCCTCACTATGCACTGTTCCTTTGTTCTATTTGGACAAAGGCTTCTTGGTCTGTAAATAGGTTTCACATGAACACAATTAAGTATTCTGATATTCTCATTTTTCTCAATGTTATCTGTTTTGTTTTGATATACATAGTCAAGTTCATTTGCATACTTAATAAAGCACAAGTAAACATTTTTTTCCTGATATTATTTGCTTTCAGCCAAGATTCTTGACATTAGCTGATATTTCTCATGCCATGGTTCTCATGCCATGGTTCTCATGCCATGGCTTCTTTTGAATCCTGCTTGAATTTAGCTTAGAGTCAGAATATCCAAGAAACAATGTAAGCATGGACTTAGCTGTGTTTATTTAATAGTCTATAGTGAAAATTTCACCTCCTAGAAATATGTAGTGCAACTGCTGAGAAATTGTTCACTGCAGCACAAACAAGCCCATGCTTCCCTTGCTTGTTGCCCAATCAGACAGTACGGGAGCCAGCATTGCCACTGCCACCATATTGTTCCTTTGTAAAGATAACTAGCACTGCCCTGAGGGGTTTCAAGTTTTCTAGAAGAGGGGAAAGAATGAGCATAAATAATTATAACATATACGATAGGTAGGATATTAGAGGTTACTAAAACTTTTGGGGGGAAAAAACCTGACAACAACTTTTGGGGAAGTATTAAGCCTTCCACTCAGCAAATGTTTCTCAAGGCAGCATGCTGGGGTTATGGTGGTTATAGGTGTAATTTGGGAAGCTAGATATCAATGAAAGAGTTATACATATAAATGTGAGTGAATACTTTCTTGATGTGCTCAAATAAAACTTGAGTAAGGAGAACACATGCATTATGGTCTTAAAAATGGGATCAATGTGCCAGTGCACATGAGATTCTAGGTGGAGGAGAGAATAGGGATCAGAGGTACAGAACGCATAAAGTAATGATGTGGATTCACTGAGCATGACTAGAGCAAATATGATGAACAGGTTGAAGGATTAGGCTGGAATCAAATTATGAAGGGTTTTGTTTTCCAATTAAAGACTTAGTGGAGCTTTATTACTTAGGTCTTTAGAAAGGTCAATACAGAGGCCAGGGTTGAGAAGGGGAGAGGATGACTGAAGGGACTGGAGTCTAAATGGAAAAATGAGAGGAGAAGATGCAGACCTCCGCAAAGTGGGGGTAGACCCTCAGTGGAATGGATTGACATGATCACTGCAATGGTGATCATGAATGTCAGAGATGATGAAAATGACACAGGATGAGGCAGGGCTCAGATCCATTGTGCACTTGACAGCACTTAACAACAAAATGCTTACCTACCTTGGTGACAGTTCAGAATTCAATAGTCCCTTCACCAAATTAATAATCTGAACTTTCAAACTTAGCATCTTTCCTTATTTTCTACTTATGTTGAATGAGCCACAATATTTCCATTTCCTCCTCTAAAAATCTAGAGATGGCACATAGAACAGGACATTATATATGTACTATTAAATTATAAAACGTTTAATTATTATTTATTTAATATTAATACTAATTTTAATAATCAATTAATATTAACTTATTAATATTAAATGATAAAATATTTAATTACATTCTTAAACAAAGAATAAATAAGACTAGAGGTCTCACTCACACATATCCAATATCTAACCAACTAGTATCCCTTCCGCACTCACATTATCTGTTGACAATCCTTTAGAAAATTCACCTCTTTTCTTACAAAGTTAGTGAAATTTGCCTAAAAGAGACAGTTTACATTGCATTAGTTCCAGGATAACTTAAAATTTCTTTTGTCTAATTTTCCCCCACAGCTATTATATTACTGCTCTTTGACATATATTTTTCCCTCAAGTGCTTCTTAGCTAACTTCAGAATAAAAAAACCTAGATACTCTTGATTTTTAATGTCCTCTACATATTAACATCCAAAGCTTTTTGTCACATACTTTAGGCATATTGTTAGAATAAGCTGTACCTTGGAGATGGACATCATGCTTAGGAAAGTGGAAGGTCAGCAAAAGAGAAAAAGACCTTCAACTAAGTGAATTGATGCAATGCTGCAATAGGCTTGAGTATGTGAGAAACGATGAGGATGACATAAGACAGTACAGGGTTCAGATCTGTTGTTCACAGAAGCATTACATAGTCACACTTGACTTTAGGACATTGTAAAAGGAGCAGAGGCAATGTGAGGATGGCCAATCTGACTTCTGCCCATTTCTTAAATGGGAACTAACACCATCAATAATATCTATAATGGCAAACAGATTGCTGCTTGGTCAGCCACCTACAATGCTCCGGCACCTATATCCACCAATCATTAGGTTCAATATTCATTATTGACTCACATAGATTTTATTCAGAGCTGTGGTACTGAGAGTGGGGTTTGTTAGAGAAATAAGTTGTTGAGTGGCAAAGGCAAAAAATATCACACAATGGAAGTCCAGATTTTAGCCCAATAATCCCAAGGCATAATTCTACAATTAGCCCAGGCTCTGGTTTCCATTCAGCAATCAGCTTTTCCTTCTATCATCCAGGAAGAACAGCAGAACTTTTAAGAGTCTCTCTCAAGTCTTGCTATTCAGTGTATTTCAGTGTGGGAAACATCTCCCTCTCCCTCTCCCTCTCCCTCTCCCCCTCCCTCTCCCTCTCCCTCTCCCTCATCTTAGTTCACAGCAGTTGATGATTAGCAAGACCACGAGCCTGCAATTAAGGTAGCTGGAGACCAGAGTAGGCAAACATACTGGCTAGAAAAGCCAATTTTTAAGTTAATATTGCAGACACTTAACAACAATAATAACAAATTTATGTCACTGCTCAGCAAGATTTATTTCCTACACTTCCTTTTCACAGACAACACTTGTTATTCTTACCATGCCAAATGAAATACTCAGGAATCATATTGACTACACCTGTGTAAAAAGACTATGGAGAATTTCAATATCATCAGTCAGAACAAGACCAGAGGCTGATTGTAAAACAGTCACATGTGAAATGAAGATGAAGAAAACGATAAAACTGTGAGAGCTAAAGTACAACCTTGGATATTTCCCACTTGAATTTACACTCAATCCCAAGCATATATTTGATGTATTAAACATTAGTGATCAAAGACCAGATGAACAGTGGAATGACATCCATAACATCAAACAAAGAAAGAAAAGGGTCATTAAAAAGACAAGAAAGAATGAATGACTGAAATAGGTATCAAAAAAGTCTCTGAAATGGGTTCCTGAATATATAACTAAAGTAAATGTAAGAAATGATGAATGGAAGAAAAAAACTTCAAACAGTAACTTGAGAATTATAATTAAATGTGCAAAAACTTGGAATTAGAAAACAAGAAGGAAATAAAACAAACAAAACACTTGGCATTTCTCAAGCTCAAGGAAGTGAATTAAAGATTGAAGTCCAAGTTCTAGTCGAAGCCAAAGACAATTATAAATCCATGAAAATAAAAACCCTGAGTATTTCTCACTTGAACTAAAAAAAATGTAGTCTTGATTTGCATTATTGAAATATTCTGTAGGTGAAATAATGAGCAAAACAGAAAGGTGAAGATATTTATTATTTGACCATTAATGTAAAAAGTTTACTGATCTCTGTTTTAAGCCTTTACCTTATTTTACCTTACAATAGAGTAAACCCAATCATTGCCTTTCAACCAGAAAAGACCCATAGCTTATCCTTTAGTGGGTTTTCACAATTAATTAATTACATGGGAAGAGATGTCTCTATCTTTCTCCTGTAAAGCAGTTGGTAGTGGATTTTAATTGCCTATCTTTGGATTCATCATTGTTTCTCCAAGTTCATAGGGTTTCCAGAGACAAGCTGTTTCAGAGGTGGATGCCACTCCTGCTTCCAAGCTTGTTTTACTTGGGAGCACCAGTACAACTCTCTGTCTACTAGGCTAAATTTTTAAAATATGTATATGGAGGAGACTGCCCATTTTTGTTGGCTTGTGGGTTTTTGTGTTTTTTTGTTGTTGTTGTTGTTGTTTTTTTTAATGAGGCAGCTGGTGGATTCATACTGCATACCTTTGGTCTGGGAGAGCATTTCCTTACCACTAAGCCACTAGAGTTTCCTAGAATAATAAATATCAAATATTCATCCAAAGACATCTTTAAACTTTCAGTTTTGTCTTTCAGAAAGTTATTAATTGTTATGTGCCATAAAGTTGACTATGATTCAGAGCAACTTTATGAAGAATGGCTAATACTATAACTATTATCCATGTTTCTCTGTTCATAGTGTTTTTGGAGGTCTATTTTTTTCAGAAGTGGATGGTCAATCCTTCCTCCTAAACTGTCTTATTCTAGGAGCTCTGTTGCAACTTCTCTACCATGGGTGATTCTTCTATTACCTGGTACACTGATGACACAGATCCAAACACTGAGGGACCTAACAAAATACATCATTATGGTAGAAAGATAGACAAGTGTTGTACCACTAAGAGCAAATAATAACATTCAAACATGTGTTGTTGTTATTATGTGCCACTGAGTCACCTGCGACTCATAATGATCCTATGTCCAACAACTCTAAACCCTGCTCAATCGTACACCAATTTCATTGTCTCTGAAACATCTACCCTCATTACCTTAGTCACTGAATCAATCCATCTCTTCCAGGGTCTTCCTCTCCTGCGCTCTCCCTCCACCCTCCCAAGCATGACCTCCCTCTCCAAGGACTGGTTCCTCCTTACAACATGTCCAAAGTATGTCAGACAAAGTTTCAGAATCCTTGATTCCAAAGAGGAGCCTGGTTTTACCCTCTCCAGGGCAAACTTGTTTGTTCTCTTTGCAGTCCATGGTATATTCAATACAGCTCAAAGACATCAATCTTCCCTCTATTATCTCTAGTCATTGTGCAGCTCTGATGCATAGCAAGAGATTGCAAAGTCTGTATCAGGGGCACATTAGTGTTCAGACTGACAACATTGCTCGTAAGTACTCTGGAGAAGTCTCTGACAGCAGACTTTCCCATGCAATATGTGTTTTAATTTCCTGGCTGCTAGTGCCAAGAGTGTTGATTGTGGAGCCAAGCAAACTAAAGTTGTTTACAAATTCAATCTCATCATCATCCATCCTGATGCTGCCAATTGGCCCAGTGGTGAGAATCTTTGTTTTCTTGATATTGATACATGTAACATATTAAGTAATTGGCAACATACAAATCATTCTTCAATTACTGAACTGACAGGTGTCATATCTTTAAAAGCAAATGATAAAGAATTGATGCTTTGAGTTGTAATGCTGGAGAAGAGTACTGAATATCCCACGGACTTTAAAAAGAACAAATGTATGTGTCCTTGAAAGCATGTTGCCAGAGTGCTCCTTGGAGGCAAAGATGACAAAGCTTCATCTTTCATATTTTGCACATGTAGCTAGGCAAGGCTATTCCTTGGAAAGTGGCATCATGCTTGGAAAGATGGAGGGTCAGTGAAGAAACTCAGTGAAAGACCCTCCAAAGAGATGGATTGACATAGTGACTTCAGCAGTAGGCTCTAGTGTCTTGTAGATGATGAGGATGGCACAGGATAGGGCAAATTTTAGGTTGGCTGTTCATAGGGTTGGGTGACTTGAGGGCACCTAACAACAACAACATGATGATTTGACGCTTAAGGAGTTTTGTTTGTTGTAATTATTTACAATGATTTGATAAAGTTAAAGTCTTATTTTCAATTAGAGATCAGCATGCTTCTTTCTGGAAACTCTGTGAACTTTGATAAATGATGATAGTTGTAGAAAAACTTCAGGCTTTTTGTTCATAGGGTTGCTATGATTCGTGCTGAACTTGACAGCAATCAAAAAAAAACAATAACAAAATTAAAAGAAATCAACTTTACATTTTTTTCCTTCTGTCTTCTTTGTTTCTTTTTTAAAATTTTACATGGGTTTATTTACAAAGTTTGTATACATTGTTTTTTCCTCCACATCTTTCCCATTTCCTTTACCCACCCCACCCTCCACCCATCAAATTGTTTGACCTTATGATTAACATCCCCCTGCCACCCGTCCTCACCCCTCTGCTTCCTTTCCCCTCCCCCAATCTGAATCCTCATACTCATTCTACAATAATGGTCTTATATAGTATTTAATAATTTAATGTCAAAATCAGAGTAAAACTTTGACCTCCCTAACATCCTGGGACTTTTGTTTCCTTTGTTTTTCCACTCTTTCTACCCTTTGTAACTTTTGTGAAAAAAGATTAATTTTATGAAAAACAACAGTGATAGAACTATGACTTAAAGCAAAGTATATTGATCTGTTTCTATTTATTCTATTTAGTTAGGAAGCTCTGGTGGCCTAGTCTGTAGGGAGCTGTGCTGTTAATCCAAAGGTCACTTCTCTGGCCTTTTGAATACTTCAGCAGCTCCAAGGGTGAAAGGTTGTCAGTCTCCTCTTGGATGATTTACAGCTTCAGAAAGCCTTTGCATGGTTAGTTATAGGTGGTTCTGACTTGATGACAATGAGATTTTTGTCCGTGATATATTCTTTTTTCTGTGTAGTTTCAATCTTTATTTCAGAGCTTTTTTTCTCTTCATTCCTCCCTTCGAGTCTTCTATTATTTATAACAATAATCTGGAGAATGTTTTAATGCCATTTTTTTTAAAGAAAGGAAATGCAAATATTTTTTCTGAAACCTTAAGACTTTAAGTCTAATTTTTCTATGGCATATATATATATTGTTATGTGCCATCGAGTCGTTTGCGACTCATAGCGACCCTATACACAACAGCCATAAACCCTGCTCTATCCTGCGCCAACTGCACCGCCTCTGACACACCCATTCCGATTACCCCAGTCACCTAATCAATCCATCTCATAGAGGGTCTTCCCCTCCTGCGCTGTCCCTCCACCCTCCCAAGCATGATGTCCCTCTCCAAGGACCCGCCCCTCCTGGCAACATGTCCAAAGTATGTCAGACGAAGCCCCAGAATCCTTGCCCCCAAGGAGTAGCTTGGTTTAATCCTCTCCAAGATGAATCTGTTTGTTTTCCAGGCAGTCCATGGTACATTCAGTACTCTTCTCCAGCACCACAGCTCAAAGGCATCAACTCTCCTTCTGTCCTCCCTAGTCATTGTCCAACTCTCTGATGCATAACAAGCGATTGCAAAGACCATGGCCAGTATCAGGGGCACCTTAGTCTCCAGAGAGACACCGTTGCTCCTGAGTACTTTAGAGAGGTCCCTAACAGCAGACTTTCCCATCGCGATATGCTTTTTGATTTCCTGACTGCTGGTGCCAAGAGTGTTGACTGTGGAGCCGAGCAAACTGAAGCTGTGAATAATCTCAATCTCTTCGCCATCCATCCTGACACTGCCAATTGGTCCAGTGGTGAGAATCTTTGTCTTCTTGACATTGAGTCTCAGTCCATACTGAAGGCTGCAGTCCTTGACCCTCTGCAGCAAGTGCATGAGGTCCTCCTCAGTTTCAGCCAGCAGGGTTGTGTCATCTGTATATATATATATATGTATATATACACACACACACACACACACACATACACACAGAATGATTAGATCACCTATTACTGCTTTAATGCTTTGCAAATCTTTTTCTTTCTGTTTGGAGATTGTCATCAAGACTGTCCTTTAAGCACTGATTGATTTTCTACAGTATTGAATCAAGTATGGAATATAATTTATCTAATGTGCTTTTGTGGCATTTTTTTATATTTTGTATTGTTTTTTAATCTAATTATGGTGCTGTAGAATGATTGTTTACAATAGTTTTTCTAACCATTGACTTTGATTTTTGACATATGGCTGGATCAGACTTTGCTAATGATGTGAATGAGATAAATAGCATCTTTTGGGTGACAACATGCAAACAAGATGTGCACATTACTAATGAAGGGGTTGGTTGTCAAGCCAGGCTTAAATTTAGCAAGTTTTGAAGCAGAAAAGGGAGCTCTGGTGGTCTGGTGGTAAGAAGCTGTGCTGCAATCCTGAAAACACGTGGTTCAAATGCATTGGCTGCTCTGGGGAAGAAAAATGGGTAATGCCTTCCCATGAGATTACTACTTTTGAAAACTCATTAGAGGATCAGCTATGGGTCAGTTTTGACTCGACAGCATATAACAACAAGAGGCAGTAAAGGGAACTCCTAACATCAATAAAAAAGAAGAACTTGAGTGTGCAAGTGTATCTTTTGGAATGAAAAATTCCAGCCCACGATAGACATAGACCACAGCAGCAACGTGGCAGAGAACCAGATACCAATGTAAAACAAGTTGAGCTAGAATGGTCATCCCACCAAATGAGAGTCAACAGGCTTTATCCAGGCATACTGGAGGCCTAGAAAGACACCATAATGGCAGAACTAAGAGAACTTTGTAATACTGGTTCAAAGCCACAAGGCTGAAGATTGACATTAAAGGAGTTAATCATACTGAGAAGCTTTCCTGACGAAATAATTGTGTCTTGACTGTTTCTGACCTTAATTTTGAGTGTGGTCTATGCTTTCAATGTAGACATTGCAGCAAATTAGAAGACT
Organism: Elephantulus edwardii; assembly: GCF_000299155.1. Taxonomy (NCBI): domain Eukaryota; kingdom Metazoa; phylum Chordata; class Mammalia; order Macroscelidea; family Macroscelididae; genus Elephantulus; species Elephantulus edwardii. The sequence continues at coordinate 4,807,685 of NW_006399788.1, read as the reverse complement.
TAATAGCAAAGCATTGGGAGTCCTCAGAGGATTAGTAGAAATAGGTGGTGAGAGATTATGAGCACATCTGACTTTATAGGGATCAGTTTTGCACTGTGGATGTTGTTGAAGTATCCTGTAATCCCTGTGAATTAGTGGAGGTCAGATGAAACTGTTCCAAGGTTTTCACACTAATATTAGCAAAGTCCTCTCATTTTTTATTGCAAATGTGAAACATACATTCAGGTTTTTCCTATTCTTTGAGCAAGTCTATTTTTGAAGAAAGTCTCTTCTAATCTAATATCCAAATAGCAAGATGATATCCAGCTACAACTACTACCCATTTTAAACAGAGTCACAATAGATGGATTCTGATAAAAAGAGAGATAAATACAGAACAGAACAGAACAAAAATTCTTTTATAATCCACCCTAACTAGGCCCATTAAAACTAGGGGACTGCCAGAGAATATTGTTCTGAGATACTCTTTAATCCTTGAACCAAAACTATATTCCAAGGCTATCTTTTAGTATACCAAATAGCCAACAATTATTCTATATAAAAATGAGATAAACAATAACCAGAACACAATGAAAGAGAATACAGACACACTGTGAGAAAATGTAACTAATGTCACTGAACACTTTTATGCAGAAATTTCTAACAGGAACCTAATTTGCTGAGTAAATGTTCATGGAACACAATGAAATATTACTTTGCTTTTAAGCGATATATGATAGGGTATTATGGTTATCAAAAGAGGCCACCATTAAGGTTGCATAGTGGAATGTACTTGGGAAGGTGGGAGGAGTGCAGGGGGGATTGTGTACCAGGGAGGGAGTGTTTCTTTTACTTTTCAAAGAGAGGAGTGAACTGGGGGATATGGGGGAGGGCTTGCCGGGGAGAGAAGTGCAGCAATGAATGAATGGAAATCCAAAATCTCTGTAAATGTTCATTAAAATTATTAAAAAGAATTATTAAAATCAAATAGAAAGATAGCAAATAAAGAAATATTACTTTGAAAAGTAGATATATTCTTCTTTTAGAATTGAGCATGTTTTTATCCTTTTGTACTGTAGAACATTTTCGAAAGTTTACTTGACAAATATGTTTTAAGAATTATGTACCAGTCATTCTTCAAAGTGTCATTCATTATCAAAAGAGGCAAAAATCTTGGACATCTTGGAGTTTACATTCTAGAATGAGATATTAATGATAAAGGAAATTGAGAAAGTAAATTGTGATAAAGGCTAAAATGAAAAGTAAAGCATGGTAACACATAAGAAGTGTTAGACGATATTGAAATTTTAGATAGAGTTATCAGTGACATAAATGATATTTTAAAAAGATTTGAAGGAAATGAGGAAAGAAGGCATTGCTTTTGTAGGTAAATATTACAAAGATCCTGAAGCAGAAACTTGCCTAGCATGTTCAGAAAAATAGCAAATAACCCAGAAAATCTGGAACAAACAAAAGTAAAAAATAAGTGGTAGCATAATTCTTTGAGCAATGAAAACGGTTCAAATACTCAGTTTCCAACCAGAAAAAAGATAGGGGTTTCAATCCATGTGCAGATTCCTTGTATTAAATTCCTGGAGATCTACTTTCCAAATAATCAGCAATTGATAAGTCTAAGGAGTATTGTTTCAGTTTAATGCAAATGGAATTTCAAGGAGTTGTAATTGACTTGATTGTATCTGACTGGTTCATCAACAGATCATCAAAAACCTCAAGGCTCTTGGTGAGGATATTAGGTTTTATTCTGAGTGTTATAGTTCATGACTGGGAAAAATAAGTCTGAGAAAATATGGCTCACAATTTTGTAGTTCACTTTGCTGTATTGAAGATATTAGTTGGAAACCAGTTAGAAATCTATTGCAACAATCTAAGAAACATTATGGTAACCTGAACAGAGAGTTCTAGCAATAGAAGTTGCTATAAATTGCAATATATCATATATATTTTTCTTTTTTAAATAGTGTTTTTATTATACTAGTTTATTTACAAAATTGGAATACACTGTTTTCCAGACCGGATTCTTCCAGTTTCAATCAACCGCACCCACCCATAAAATTGTACAGTCTCATGACCAAACTCTCTTCCCCCCATCTTCATACCTCTGCTTCCATTAGCTCCTCGGATTCTTGTACTCATTCTACAATAATGGTTTTATACAATATTTGTCCTTGTGAGACTGAGTTAGTTCACTTAGCATAATGCTGTCCGGGCCCTCCCAAGTTAGGTAATAATTTACAGTCATTGCTCATGATTGCTGCATAGTATTCCATTGTGTGAATGTACCATAATTTTTCAATCCATATCATTGTGGTTGGACATTTGGGCTATTTCCATGTTCTTGCAATGGTGAATAATGTCACTGTGAACATTGGTGTAAAAGTCTTCATTTGTACCTCAGTTCTCATTTTCTCTCGGTATATTCCAAGCAGTAGAATAGTTGGGTCATATGGAATGTCTATGTTTAATTTTTTGAGGAAGCACCGAACTGCCAGAATGGTTGTACCACTTTATGATTCCACCAACAATGTTTAAGAGTTCCTATCTTGCCACATCCTCTCCAAGATTTATTATTTGTTGCCCTGTTAAACTTTGCCACTGCTACTGGAGTGGAGATTATATCTCATTGTGGTTTTGATTTACATCTCTCTTATTGGCAGTAATTTTGAACATTTCTTCATGCATGTGTCTGTTTGCCATTCGATTATCTTCTTCTTTGAAGATTCTTTCCATGTATTCTGACCATTTTGCAATTGTGTGATCAGTCTTTTTCTTATGGAGCCCCAGAAGTATTCTGTAAGCTTTCATTATGAGACACTTGTCTGAGATGGTATTACCAAATGTTTGTACAAGTTGGTAGGTTTTCTTTCCACCCTGTTGGAAAACGGTTTTGATTCGCAGGTTGAAAAAACTTTCCTGATAGATTGGATATTATGTGTGGGATAAAGGTATTTAGACAGAGCAACAGAAAAGTTCTACTCTCAGCAAGGATGGAGAAGAGCAACAGATTGATAGGCAATAATCTGCAGTGCCATTTGTTGTTGTATGTGCAATTAAGTTGACTATGACTCGTAGCAATCCTTTGAGCAATGGTTCTGAACTTTGCCCTATCCTGAGCCAATGTGACCATTTCTGAAACTCCTGACCCCATTGCCATTGTCACTGTGTCAAACTATCTCAGCCAGAGTCTTCCTCTCCTGTACTGACCCTCTACCCTTTAGCATGATGTCCTTCTCTAAGGTATGCGAGATGGAGTTTCAAAATCCTTGCCTCCAGGGAGCAAACTAGTTTCACCATCTCCGGGACAGACCTATTTGTTCTCTTGACAGTCCATGTAATGTTTAATACTCTTCTCTAGCACCGAAACTCAAAGGCATCAGTTATTCTGTCATCCTTAGTCATTGTCCAACTCTCAAATATATATCAAGTGGTTGGGAAGACCAGGATTGGAATCTGGTGCACCTTAGTTTCTAAATTGATATAGCTGATCTTTAGCACTCTGGAATGGTCCCTGCGAGTAGACTTTCCCAGTGTAACTTGCCTTTTGATTTCCTGGATGCTGGTGCCAAGGGTGTTGATTGTGGATCCAAGCAAGACGAAATCATTAACAACCTCAATCTTTTCTCCATCTATCACGATGCTGCCTATTGGTCTGGTGGTGAGGATTTTTGTTTCCTTGATGTTGCTATACAATCCATGTTAAAGGCTGCGTTCATTGGTCTTCTGTAGCAAATGCTTCAACTCTTCCTCAGTTTTGGTGAATAAGGTTGTATCATCTATATAACCAATTGCTTATGAGTCTTCCTACAATCCTTATGCCACATTCTTCTCCATAAAGTCCAGTCTTTTGAATGATGTGCTCAGCATAGATTGAAAAGGGATGGAGAAAGGCTCTATTCCTGATACACTCCTTTCTTGATTTGAACCATACTTTGGTTCCCTTGCTTTGTTCACACAACAGCTTCATGGTTGATGAATAAGTTTCACTTGAACACAATCTTCTCAATTTCAGCTACAATTTGTTGTGACCCATACAGTTAAATGCTTTTGCATAATTGATAAAACAGACTATAGAGATGCCAAGGTTAAGGTTTTCACACAGAACTTGCCTTTCACTGGCTTTACTATATATTTTTCTAGTATTATGTATTTAGAACATGCTATAACCTTTCTTTTTGGAAGCAGGAGTTGCAACCACTTCCTAAACAACATGCCTCTGAAAACTCAATTAACTTTGAGGAATAACAATAGTTATAGAAAGACTTCAGTTATTTTGTTCATAGGGTTGCTATGAGTTGTGCTGACTCCGTGGCAATCAACAACAACAACAACAACAATTGATAAAACACAAATAGACATACTTCTGGTCCTCTCTACTTTCAACCAAGATCCAGCTGACGTTAGCAATAATATCCCGAGTGTCACAGCTTCTTCTAAATTCTGCTTGTGTTTCTGGCAGTTCTTTGTTGATGTACTGTTCTAGTTATTTTTTGATGTAGTATCATTTAGACGTGTTAAGTTCAAGATATTTGTTACATACTCAAGTGAGACGACAAGATATTTTTAAATCTCATTGAGTTGTGTACTGCTCATAGCAATCCTATGAACAATAGATCTGAACCTTGTCCTATCTCGTACTATCGTCATCATCTCTGACATACTTGAGCCATTGTGGCAGTCGCTGTGTCAATCCATTTCATTGAGGGTCTTCCTCTCTTTCACTGACTCTTCACCTTTCCCAGCATGATATCCCTCTCCAAGGAATAGTAGCCTCTCCTAACAGCATGCTTAAAGTAACTGAGATGAAGTCTCACCTCCAAGAAGCACTCTGGTTGCACTTTCTATAACGCATATTTTTTGTTCATTTGGCAGTCAGTTGGATATATGAATCTGTTATTGTTATGTACTATTAAGTCAGAACTGACTCATAGGTGACCCTCTGGCGGGTTTTCAGAGGCAGTTAATCACATGGGAAGAGATTGCTCATCTTTCTCCCTTAGAGCAGTTGGTGGATTTGAACCATATGCCTTCAGGATTGCAGTGTACCTTCTTATCACTAGACAACCAGAGCTTCCTATAGAGACTGAATAAAAGATTTAAACTGATATGTACCTTTTTAAAATCATCCACATAACACTGGTAGTTGCATGGAGTAGAACTCCTTTATATGGTTTTCTTGACAGTTTTTTTAGTAGAAGCCAACTGCACAAACTTTTCTTCTGCAGGGTCACTGAGAAGAAACAACTGCAAGCCATGTGTGCCACTTCAAACAGCTGGCCAACATCTTGTTCATAGCCCTGTGAGAGATCTTGGATGAAAAAGCACTTAGCTTAGGTGTGCCTGGTTTGCTGACCCATAAGAATTACGAGATAGTGCATGCATTTTGTATTAAGCTGCCAAGTTTGTTTACAGTGTGGAAAAATTAATACAGCATTTGAATAAAGTTATTCTACCCATTAAGGAAACTCTCCTGACTTCATTTTTCTTCTAGATCCCACCTTCTTTATGCTTTTCCGTTTAGTCCTTTTTCTCTTGCAGCAAAATGACTTAAAAGAGTGATACGTATTTGTGTCTCAAATCTTCTTAGATTCTCTCTTGAATCCATCCCAGTCATAGAGTCATTACTGTACCACTCCGTAGAAATTGCTCTTTGATGTCATTGACCTCCAAGAGGCTAACTCCAGTTTGCTGTTTGTGAAATAAGGACATAAGCAAAGAATGAGGGTAAAGGAGAATGTGTTAGATGTTTCTTTTAAATAATCACCACATTTCTTATCATGTGACTAATATATATTTACTTGTAATTTACTATAATATGTTTATACGTGATTTTTGTTTTATACCCTCCTGTTTATAGAGAGGGGAAAAGAGAATCTATATACACAGTGTTGAAGAACTCTTGGGATAAATGGGCTGCTTAGTGTTCCATCACAGAATGCTGGTCAGATAACACTTTAAGTGAAGAGGATGCACTCAGACCTGGACAAAGGAAAACCCAAAGCAACAACAAGGCACACACAGAGAGGAGGCTGCTGACTCTGAATGGAGCAAGGATGGCGTTGGCGGGCCAATATTCATGGCTGGCTGCACTTACGCACTGAGGGAGTATTTAGCAAGTGCTTCTGTGTGCAGAGCCACAAGGCTAATAGACATTGTATATTCAATATTTTCATTTATGGCTCATAAATGCAGGACTTTTCCTGACTTATAAACTACATGTAACACCTGTATCACAATGCATTTTTCTCACAAATTTCCCAAGTAATTAGTTTTATGGAGTATTGCCATTTGGTAAATCTCCTCCCCCTTCGAGTGTTTTCTGAAGATATCTGAGTACCCAAAATGAAATCTTATCATGTACCTATGTTTAGACATTAAATTAACACACGATGCTCTGTAATTGGAGTATCAAGCACTATATGTATATAGTCTATGTAGAAAAAAACCAAGTGTTTGGACAACCCTAGCCCTCGAAATCCATTCATCTCACTCATAACCACTAACATTTTCTTTACTTATTTCTCCAAAGCACATGAAAGACTTTTATAGACATTTATTTCTATAGCTAAGCAGCTTATATTCACATGATTTTTCTAGAATAGCATCTGCCCATTCACTCACTTTATTCCCCTTGTTTCAAGAATTGTTATTCTTATTTATTTTTTTAAATTTTTATGATTGTGTACCGTCAAATTGGATTCAACTGGTTCAGGAGGAGAGTGCCCCTCCTTCTCCAGCAGAGTATCTGGAATTGTAATTCTTGAGCAACATTATTGATTAAGATTTAGCTACTAACAAAAATGTTGGTAGTTTAAACACATACAGAGGTCCATCAGGAAAAAAAGCCTGGAATTTGCTTCAAAAAAGGTCACAGCTTGAAACCTTATGGAATACAGTTCTACTCTGTGTACATGGGGTCTCTATGAGTCCTAATTGACTTCACAACAAGTGGGCTTTATTTTTTTGTTTGTTTCAAGAGCCATTGTCTTTACATTCTCATCAAACTAGTAACTCAAATTTTCCTGAGCCCTAATTTTAGAGGAAGAGAGCTTTGGTGGCCTAGTGGCAAGAAGCTGTGCTGCAATCCTGAAGGCATGTGGTTTGACGCCATCAACTGCTCTGTGGGAGAAGGATGGGCAATCTCCTCCCATGTGATTCACATTCACTGCCTCTGAAAACCTGGAGGAGAGTCAGCTATGGGTTGATTCTGACTCAATGAAATATAGCAACAACAACAACAGTCCTAGAGGAGGCAAAAAAACCTACCACCTCTCTTTGTACCAGATGGACTGATTTACAAACAGGCTGGACTTCCAAGCCTTAGTAATTCCATGGTTCATGATACCTATAGGTCACCATTGAGAATGCTCTGTATCAGAACCTGATGCAGCTTGATACCCATTTCATGATGGAGGAGAAGGATTTCATTTGTTGTCCTCCTGGTTGCTATTTTACTTCTGTCTTTCTCTAAAGCTTTTGTTGTTATTGTTGTTGTGTGCCATCAAGACAAAACTGACCCATACCTGACCCTCCAGCAGGTTTTCAGAGGCAGTTAATTGTACGAGAGTAGATTTGCCCATTTTCTCCCATGGAACGATTGGTAGACTCCAACCACATGCAATGGTGATTGTAGTGCATCTTCTTTTTACTAGGCCACATTTTACTTTGTTCCAAAATTCACTTTTGGTTCTACTTGTAGAGGAAGAAAGTGGATAGTTAGGGAATCTTGTCTCACCCCAAATGAGGAAGATTCCTCATATGGAATTGGCCAAGTTTATGAATACCTTGTGTTATACGACTTGGCTGGCAGGTACTAAAGAGCTGAAAGCAGTTTCCACTCTGAATCTTCTCCCATAAACTCCACTTTCTAGGACCTTGCCCTGCTGTGTGTTAGAGCTTGTTTTCCACCACTAGAAGCTGAGGTCCACGTGAGTGGTCTTAATGGTTCTTTCTCTTTGGGAAAATCTGCTGTTAGGGATCTCTCCAGAGCACTGAAGAGCAATGATGTCAGTCTAGAGGCTAATGAAGGCCATGGTCTTCAGAATTACTTGCTATGAATCAGATATCTGGACAATGACTAAGGGTGATAGAAGAAGAATTTATGCCTTTGAGTTGTGGTACTGGAGAACAGTACTGAGTGTACCATAGATTGCTAGGAGAACAAACAGGTTCGTCCTGGAGAGGGTGAAACCAAGGTGTTCCTGGGAGGCTAGGATTTTGATGTTCCATCTGACATGCTTTGGGCATGTTGCAAGGAGGGTCTAGTCTTTGGAGAGAAACAGCATGCTTGGAACGGTAAAGGGACAGCACAAAAGGGGAAGACCCTGGATGAGATGGATTGACTCAGTGACTGCAGTAATAGGAGTAGGTGTGTCAGAGACAATGAAGTTGGCTCCAGATAGAGCAGGGTTCAGAGCTGTTGTACCAATGTACACTATGAGTTAGTGTTGACTCAACGGCACATAACAACAACAGCAACAATGGTTTTTCAAGGCTAGTAGGCTCTTTTCTATTACCTTGGAATCCTAAATTCTTTGGAATTGTATTAAGTACCAATTACCTTGATATCAAAAAAGAAAGTGGATTTGCATAGGGATCTTCAAGATCCCAGAGATCTGACATTAGATAGCACCATACGGTACATTATAGGATGAAGACACAGTCACAGATGCCTTGCAGGGTAAAACAAATTTATGAAAAAGGGGTATTCCAAATAAATGAATGAAGAAAGGAAGGAAGGAAGGAAGAAAGGAAGAAAG
>NW_006399788.1:4785379-4798786 GCF_000299155.1 Elephantulus edwardii | reverse complement strand
CTGACCCAGACCCATAAAAAGAAGGAGCTGTTTTGACAAAGAATGTTGCTGAAAAAGAATGTAAACTAAACTTTCCAGTACAATGATCTATTTATTGAATGCCTTTATTTTCCCAGACATTGTGAGAGATTTTTGGGTTACACTGTACTGGAAGATAAAACTTCTATGGTCTATATCCTTGCAGTGTTTTCAGAGGACAATTGCTAAGATATGGTGAAGTAATAGAAAGACTGAAATCCCAGCAAAGAGATTCCCTGTGACCTTGGTAGGGTCTGGATTCTCTGGACACCTTTTGTTTAGCTGTATCAATCTATAGAAGCAGTGCTATGTGACATCTGTAAGAAATAACAGAAATGCTCCAAGAATATTTTCTAGCTTCCATCTGTCAGGTCAAGTATTCCTGGTGACACACCGCTTAAAACACTTGACTTTCCAGATGAAAGGTTGACCATACAAACTCACAGATCACTTTGGTAGAAGAATGTAGCCATCTGTCTCTGTACAGATTAGCCTTGGAAAACTATGGAGCAGTTAAAATTGTTGTATTTGGTTGCTAAAAGTGGTAGTCAATTTAAGAGCAATGGATTTGGGGTTTTGTCAGAAAGGGAGAGGAAGAGCATTCTCCTCGAAGGAACAGGAAGGTGGTAAAACAAACAAACAAACAATGAGTAAAAATACATGAGGCATCAAATGTGAGCCTTTGTCAGAAGGGCGGTTATAAGAACCAGTTATGAGAGATCAATTTGATCATGAGGTGGAGGACAGATTGGAATGGTTCGAAAGTGGATATATAAGATGAATTAAGAATCTAAAATTGTTGGTCAGATCAATAGTCTGCACTCTGGCAATTAAAAAAAATTGAGCTGGTGCCTTCCCCAACTAACATTTGTTTACTTATGTCTAAAACATTTTCTATTGTAGTTTGCTGCCATCAAGTCACTTCAAATACATGGCACTTTTTGTACAGCAGAAAACATTGCTTAGTACTGTTTTATCTTCATTATTACTGGTGCGTTTGGGTCCATTGTTTTAGCTATCAGGCCAATGCTTCTCATTCAGAGATTTTCCTTGTTCTCCTTGACTCTCTAGTTTACAAACCATATGTCCTTTCCTAGCAATTGACCTCTCTTGATGACAAGTATAAGGTACTTCAGGCCAAGTTTCATCATTATTGTTTCTAAGGGACTTTCCATATGTATTTCTACTAATGCTGATTTGTTTGTTCTTTTTGATAGTTTGTAGTGTATTCAATATTCTTTGCTATAATACAGTTCAAGTACATTAAAAATTATACTAATATATGTCTTATAAAAGTACACATAGGGTAGTACAAATTATGGGAAGAGTCAGAGACTCAGTGGCCACCAGAATAACTACAAGCCGTACTGAGGCTATAGCAGGTGAGACCGGCTGATTACACCGCTCATTTGGATATCAGTGAAGACAATTATGCACCAAATTTAACTTGGCAAACTTTCTATGGCATGTCCCATGTGCATCTTATTTAAAATTTCCCCCCTGGAAATCACTTTCCCGTTTATCATTTCCAGAGCTCTAGTGTTAGCCAGCATGTGGTCTATAAAAGCCCTTGAGCAGCATCATGGGCCAATTTTATTACCAGGTTCCCCAGAATCAGACTGGAAGGTCTGCACCCAGCTGCTGCTCTGCAGCCTGGGCCTGTGGACCCTGGTGGTAAAGAGTAAACTGTATCTTAAAAAACAGTGTCACCTTTTATCACCTTTTAATTTTATATTACTTGTGTCATACATTTCCTGTAATCAAAGTGTTAATTTTGCTGTACTTTTTGGTACTTTTTGGGAATCTAATGTATTGTAAGGTATTTTACACGTGTCCTCATTTTGCCATGACCTGGATATTGAAGCTATCCAAGCTTTTGAAACAAAAATTTAAATCGCTCCCCCCAAAAATATTTAAAGCATTGATGCAGGTTGTTTTTGTTGTTAGGTGCCTTTGAGTACAACTTAGAGTGACCCTATAAACTGAACCCTGTCCTATCGTGTGCCATCCTCACACTTCCTGGAACTCTAGAACCCATTGCAGCAGACATCATGTCAATCCATCTGGTCAAGGGTCTTCGTCTCTTTCACTGATGCTCAACCCTTTCAAGCATCATCTCTTTCACCAAGGAATAACCCTTCTTAACAACATACTTGAAGTATGTAAGGCAAAACGTCACCATCCTTACTTTCAAAGAGTACTCTGGCTGTACCTTCTCCAAGATATATTTGTTTGTTCTTTTGTCTGTCCATGGGATATTCAATGCTCTTCTCCAATACCACAGCTTAAAGGAATAAATTCTTCTCTCATCCCTATTCATTGTCCAGCTCTCATATGCATAGCAAGTGACTGGATAGACAATGGCCTGAATTAGAGACACCTTAGTCTACAAACTGACATCACTGCTCTTCAATAATTTGGAGAGGTCCCTAATTGCAAATTTTCCCAGTTTCAATGTATCTCATTATTTCCTGACTGTTGGTACTAAGGGTGTTAATTGTAGATTCAAGTAAGATGAAGTTGTTGACAGTTTCAATCTCTTCTCCATCCATCACGATGTTGCCCATCAGTCTAGTGGTAAGAACCTTTGTTTTCTTGATCTTCTGCAACAAGTGCTTCAAGTCCTCTCCAATTTTAGCAAGCAAGGTTGAGTAATCTGCATAATTAATGCAGGTTATTGATAAGTCACCTGCTGATCCTGATACCACATTTCCTCTTCATAGAACCCAGCTTCTCAAACAATTTGCTCAGCATACAGAATGAATAGGTACAGAGAAAGAATACAACCCTGATTCACTCCCTTCTTAATTTAAACCATAATTTAATATGTAGTGTTCTCCTCTGTTTACACAGCAGCATTCTGGGCCAGGTATAGGTTTTGCAAAATAAAGTTCTCTCGGACTCCCATTCTTCTCAATGTTAGCCACAACTTGTTATAATTCACAGAATCAAGTGCCTTTCACAGTCAATAAAACACAAATAGACACTCTTCTGGTATTCTTTACTTTGAGCCAGGGTCCCTAGTGCCACGGCCTCTTATAAACCCTGCTTGAACTTCTAGCAGTTCCCTGTTTATGAAAGAAATATATTTAATCTGGTTTTATTTTATTTGTTAATTATTCCAAAAAAGGATTCATAATGTTTGTTGAATCTTAATGTATCACTTCATTCAATCTTTTAAATCTAGATTATTTGAGGATTTATTTTCTCGTCTCTCTATAGTTGGAAGAGACTTCTCCAAAAGATGTGTAGATTCAAATAGAAGAAATGTGTCATTGTCTACATTTAGTAAGTCATCGTGTTTACTACTTTAGTCTCTCCCATTTAAATATGTAAAACTTTTTTCTTAGAATTTAAATATTATTTTTATTTTCCTTCACAGCAATCAGTTCTTCTTTAGAACAAATTACAAGATAGCAAGTTAAAATTAAATATCTATACTGGAAGGTTTTATACAGGCTAGAATATTCCATTTTCAACTTTTTAAAGCATGTCTACATGTGAACTTTTGGAAATAAACCATTTACATTATCTTTTGCAACAACGTTATATAACAACACTAACATATTCCAACACCCATTTCAAAATGCTCCATCTTCTGCATAAATTTCTTTTTAAAAGGATTCTTCTATTTTAGTCTTCAAACACAAAGCTTTGAACTTGGTTGTCTCATTGTGTTTACTTTCTGAAACTATATGCTAACAAGTGTATTATAATAGCCACACACCAACACAGAAGATAAATGAATATTGAAAATATTAATTTTGTAAAGACAAGAGGAGTTAAATTACATTAGATAACCCCAAACACTTTGGTGTTATCAATTAAATTGTGTCCTCCTAAAATATGGATTACATTATGTAATTAAAAAAAAATTTAAAAAATTATTTAATTAGTAACATGACCTTATTTGAAAATTGTTGGGGGTATTTTGTGCCATCAAGTTGAGCATGACTCATAGTAACCCTATGAACAAAATATCTGAATCCTGTCCTTTCCTGTGTCATCTTCACACTTTCTGACACATTAGAGCCCATTGCAGCAGTCACTGTGTCAATCCACCTGGTCCAGGGTCTTCCTCTCCATTGCCAACCCTCGACTTTTCCTTTGCATCTTGTCCTTCTCCAAGGAATAGCTCCTCCTAGCAACATACTCGAAATTTATGAAGCAAAGCCTCATCATTTTTGTCTCCAAAGAGCACTTTGCCTGTACCCTCTTCAAGACATATTTATTTGTTCTTTTGGTTGTTCAGTGCTGTTCTTCAATATACAGCTCAAAGGCATCCATTCTTCTTCTGTCATCCTTATTCCTTGCCCAGGAAGCAGATGCATAGCAAGTGATCAGAAAGACCAGGGCCTGAATTAGACACACGAGAGTCCTCAAACTGTTATTATTACTCCTTAATAATTTGGAGAAGTTGCTAACTGCAGATTTGAAAGTAATGTCTTTGAAGATACTTACCGTTAAATAAACATGAAGGCTCATTGGAGTCAAATTAGACAATGAGTAAGGTTGACAGAAGAAGAATCAATGTCTATGAATTGTGGTGTTAATGAATAGTATTTAATATACCATGAACTACCAAGAAACTATCAAATCTGTCTTGAAGGAAGTGTAACTACAGTGCTTCTTAGATGTAAGAATTGTGACATTTTGTTTGACTTAATTTAGGCATATTTTCAAAAAGGTATCAGTCCTTAGAGAAAACCATCATGTGGAGAAAGAGGAGCATCAGTTAAAGAGGAAAATGCCCAGTGTGATGGATTGACACAGTTACATTGAGCTTGAGTGGGACAGAGATCAAAAGGATGGCACAAGATAGGCCACGATTCAGCTCTGTTGTTCATCGGATTGCTATGACTTAACAGCTGCTAATAACAACAGACTGAGTAGGGCATGTTCAATATGAGTGTCTTCCCTATAAAAGAGGATGAGTCAGCCCTTGGGAGGGGGAAGCAGAGTGGTGAGGATGGGGGAGGGTCCCAATCACGGTCACACAATTTGATAGGTGGAGGGAGGGTGGGTAAAGGAAAGAGCAAAGATCTAATTTTAAAAAAACAATGTATATAAACTTTGTAAGTACACCAGTATAAAAAAAATTAAAATAAGATCAAAAGAAGAAGAGAGAGACACAGAGGGAAGGCAGTAATGTAAAGTTGGAGACAGATCTGAAGTAACACAAATCAAGGACTGCCAAAGACAAGCAGACATAACAGGAACCTAGGACAGAGGCATGAAGCACAAATGCCTCTCCAAAATCCTAAAAAGTAAAATAAACTAATCAACATACCTGATTTCAGACTCTTAGCTTGCAGAACTATGACACAATAAATCTCTGTTTTTATAAGACATCTAATTGGTGATATTTTATTGTGACAACCCTAAAAATACTGTACAGCAGATGATAATCTCTGGTTGGTAAAAAGAAAAGAAATATTTTTATAGTCACTTTCCATCTTACAAGAAAGAACTGGGGAGACTCCAATACTAGTTAATAAGGCCGTTTAGCTGAGCACATAACTACTCCAACATGTATCAGGGGTGTAACGGCATTGCCCTATCTCCAGGGCAATGCTTTGTGCTTCCCATTGGCACTTTGAATCCTAAAGGCTTTAGGGACCTCTGATTAAAATCAGATGCGATGTAGTCTAAGTGAATGAATTAAAGAGATGTTGTATAAAGTTGACTTAATTTGTTTTGGTAGAATCTGGAGTGTGGGAGAAAGGTGGAGATCGACTTACACAACTAATGGGATAGCTTATGAAAGGAGGGAGCCTAGGAAGAAGATTCTGCTTGCAAAGGAGATCATGCCTTTAAAGCTTACACATGTTTAGTGAAAGGGACCTTTGAAATGTCCATGTGGAAATGTCCAACGTAAAGTTGGCTATATAAGTCTGGAGTTGAATTAGAGATCTCAGCAGCCTGATCTTTGCCTGAGGTCTGTGGAGCAGATTATAACAATGGGGCCGAATTTGGCTGGTTCTTTTTCTCTTCAGTTGAATGGCTCTTCTTAGGCCCTTTATTCAATGTTGGAAAAACAAAAGTAGAAAAAGACAAAGAACTGTATTTGGTGAAGGCAACACTGTTCATCATGTGGTCCAGCCTAAGTCACTAGAAGTTGTGCTTGTGCTTCATCCTACACAGTTACAGAGTAATGTTTATTTGATCTTGTCCTCTGTACATATATTTCCCTCGTGAACTTGTCTGTGAGGATGGCCTTAAACGGAGCATGATTGTTCTTTAGGTTCTGGGATTTCAATACCTCACTTTACAAGATTGATCAGGACGTTAATATGGTCATAATTCTATTTCTACCTCAACCTCTAACTTATCCTTTCTCCTAGAAATAAGATTTAAGTTAGGAGCAGATCTTTCTGTTTCTCAGTTGTGTGTATATGTGTATAATTGTTATAGATAATGTAACAGTGTAGCAAGACAAGTATTCGAGGGTCTGATGTCTGACCTAGCTTCTCTTCTTCTCTATATTTGCTTTTCATTTCATTAACTTGCCTATTCTGTGCCTCAATTTCTTATACACAGAATAATGAAAATGCCATGACTGCTATGAGAATCCTTGGGAGATAAAACATGAAAATGACTTAGAATTGTGCTTACGGCATGATAATCACCCACTTAATGTGTATGTGTCCATCTGCCCTCTGGTTCCATAAAAAATTTTCATTATATTGCATCCTCCAAAATCTTCTCTTTCTTATAGGATTCTATATTCTGCTAGTACTGTGAGTCATCTCTAGAACAATATTTTAATAGTTTATATGCAAGAACACATATGAGTGAATTAAAGTTATAAAGTATTATATGAATTAATGAATATTATATGAGTTAATGAATTAAAGTATAAAGTTGACTCAATTTTGTTGATTGGTAGAATCTGGAGCTCCCTTGTGGCATAGTGTGTTGCGAATCCCACTGCTAAATCTAAGACAATACCTCTCTGGCAGTTCAAAGCTACCAGCTATTCTATGGGAGAAAGATGAAAAATATCCTTTTATGCTGTCCACAGGCTCAAAAACCTGCTGGAGGGTCAGCAGTATGATTCAGCAATGAAAGAGAGAGAGAGAGAGAGAGAGAGAGAAAGGCAAGAGCATAATTTTTTAAATTATTTATATTAATGAAGATTTACAGAGATTTTGGATTTCCATTCATTCATTGTGGCATTTTTCTCTGTGCCCACCCCTCCCCACCCAGTTCGTTCTTCTCTTTGAATTAAAAAAAGTAAAAGAAAAATTCCTTCATTGGTATGCAATTTCTGCCCCCGCCATGGCTTTTGAGGTTACATTTCTAACTCTCATCATGTTTAAGATTTGTTGAATTGGCTTTTTATTCATTAATAATTTAATTATAAATTATTACTAAGATGATTAAAATTAAATAAATTAGATTAATAAGAATATTATTAAAATAAAAATTATTAAAATTATTATGAAAATAAAAATATTATTTAAAAATAAGTAAATTAATTAAAATTAAATAAATTAACATTTATTCTCTTACCTCACTACTATGGGCCAGGGAACTTGCAGAAATTCAAGCTAGATTCAGAAGAGGCTATGGAACAAAGAATATTACTGCTTATGTCAGGTGAATTTTGGCTGAAACCAGAAGGGTGTATATTTGCATTTTACAGACTATACAAAGGCACTTAACAGTGTGATCATAACAAGCTATGTCAAATATTGAGAAGAATTGGGATCCTAGAACTCTTACCTGTGTTTATGCAAAACTTACACCTAGACTAAGAAACTACTGTCTGAAGACAGGGAGGGAACACTGCATGGTTTAAAATTAGGAAATGTGTATGTCAGTGTTGCATTCATTCTCCATACTATTTGATTTACATGTGAAACAAACCGTTCAAGAAGCTGGACATTATTAAGAAGAATCTGCATTGGATGAAGACTCATCAACAATCTGCATTGTGCAAATTACACAATCTTGTTTACTGAAAGTGATTTGTTACACTTATTACAGGAAACAGAAAAGATCCTTCAATATGGATTACATATCAACATGAAGAAAACAAATTTTCACCACTGGACAAATAGGCAACATTATTATGCATGCAGAAAAGACTGAAGTTGTCAAGGATTTAATTTTATTTGGAACCACAATCAACACCTATAGTAGCATCAACCAAAAAAATCAAAAGACATTGGGAAAATCTGTTGTCAAGGGTATCTCCAAAATACTAAAGAATAATGATGTCATTTTAAAGACTAAGATTTGCTTGATTAAAGCCGTGATCCTTTACATTACTTCCTCTGTACCTGAAAGTTGGACAATGAGGAAGGATGACAGAAGAAAATTGTGGTTCTGAAGCATACTGAATATTCCATGAACTGTCAAAAGAGCAAGCAAGTCTGTCTGTCCTGGAGGAAGTGCAAATAGGGTACTCGTTAGAGGGAAGGAGGGTGAAAGTCGTATCTCATACTTCAGATATATTTTTAGGAAGGACCGGTTTTTGGGAAAAGACATCATGTTGGAAAAGTGCAGGGTCAGAAAGAGAAAGAGAGGAAGACCCTAAACAGGATGGATTGGCTCAGTGACTGCAACCATGGGTTCAAGCATATCAGGTGGGCACAGGATAGTGCATGGCTCAGATCTGTTGTTCAAAGAATCAGTATGAATCATAGTTGATTTGATGACATCAACAGCAAGGACATAGGCAGCACAGGACAGGGCACTGTATTTTATGAGCATGCCTTTAAAGTTTCACAAACTAAAGGGTAAAGTTATTCTTGTTGGTAGATCCTGTCAAGGTATGACTCATAGTGACCCTGTGAATAATGGACTTGTTCAAACCAATTCTAGTTCTAAGGAGGCTGATTGAATGATAAGGAAGAAAAGACGCTGGAGTCCTGTTGACACCGAAAATCAATAACACCCTGAACAATCACTCACAGCAACCATCAACTATTATTTGTCAGAAAAGTATAGGCAATATTAGATTTGATTGGGAATTATTCAAAAGGTTAGTGGTTTGGATCTCCTAGATGTTCCTCAGTAGAAAGATCAGTACTCTCCAATTAAGATTTATAGCCTCACAACCTAATGGCAATGAGTGGGCTGGAACCACAAAGAAGACAGAGAGAAGATAAGATAATGCAAATGTACTCTGAATCCTCTATACTCCTTTGTGTGGAAATCCCTCTGCCTCAGATACCCAAAACCCAACCCTGTTGCCAATGAGTTGATTCTGATTAATAGCAATATTTTAGGATAGAATCCCCAGGATATCAAAGGCTGTAAATCCTGAGAGAGACAAAAGACATCATCTTTCTTCTTTGGAGCAGATGGTGAGTTCAAACCATTGACCTTTTGGTTAGCAGCCATATGCTTTAACAAAAGCACCATCAGACTACTTTCCACCCAAGAAGATAGACTCCAGAAAACTCAGTGACCTAAAACAAACTGTTACAGAGTTCCTGATCATTTTAAACTACTGTCCTTGAGAAAACAACTGAACACTTTATTAACTGCATCAGGGCTCCAGGTTTTGCCACCCAGTGCTCCTCCTAGCTCCCTTCATGTCTATTTACCTCCCCCGGACATTGCATGCCCTCTCCCTCGCATCATTGCACCCCATCTCTCTCTCTCTCTCTCTCTCTCACACACACACACACACACACTGCCACTCCACTTGCTCTGCGCTGTGCACTACCCCCCTGCAATCCTTTTTCTCTTTCCTAGAAGGTGTTAGAATTCAGAGGCCCCACCCTCAGGAAAGGAAGCAGGCTAGAGTGCCTCCCTTCTGACTCTCTGCTTCCCTGAGACTTTTACTGCTCACACAGGAACAACTTTCTCCCAACCAGCTGCATGAGAGGAAACAAGTATGAAGATTGACCTGTTGTACCAGCTAAGACTTGAGGACTACACTATTGGAAACTTGGATCTTCCCCTGGGTCTTTGCTTAGATGAGAGTAGTTCTCCTCAGACTAGCTACAGAAGAGGGGTGGGCCGACCATTAACACAAACTGTTTGGACCTTACTGCTTCCCTGAACTTTTATTTGCTAAGGCAGGAGCAGCTTCCTCCTGGTTATTCATAAGAGGGGAGAAGGGTGCATAGGTCTGCCATGAGCACCAACTGAGACATAGAAGTTGCACTGATGGACTTTGCTATATCTCTGGGCCTGTACCTGCTCTGATGAGACCACCTCTCTCCAAACCAGGTGCAAGAGAGGAGACAGGTCCAAGGGTCAGCCACTAGCACCAGCTGAGACTTGAGGATGGCATCATTGGGACTTTGCCACATCTCTGGACATTTGATTGCTCAGGGAGGAGGAGCTCTCTCCTGACAAGCCACAGGAAAGGGGAACTGGGTAACACTCCTATGTAATTGGGAGAACTGGCAAGGGAAATACCACAAAAGAAGGAAATAAGAGACATTCAAAATGTAAAGAGGTGGTAAAACTATTGCTATATGCGAATCATGTGATAGTGTATATAGAGGATCCCAAAGATTCAACAAAATACTATTAGACCTAGTAAACCAATTTAGCAGAGTTACAGGATACAATATCCAAAATCAGTCAGATTTTTTACAGCAACAAAGAAAACATGGGAAAGGAGATTAAAAAAAACCCAACTATTTAAAATAGCCAACCCCAAGACGAAATAATTGGAAATAAACATCACTAGAGACACAAGAAAACCAAGAGTGGCTTCCACTTCCTAAACAACATGCCGCTGGAAACTCTATGAACTTTGATAAATGAAGATAGTTATGGAAAGACTTCAGGCCTTTTATTCACAGGGTAACTATGAGTTGTGCTTGAGCTGATGGCAATCAACAACAACAACAGGGACACAAAAGGACAGGAAAACTACAAAACACTACTACAAGAAACAGTAAGAGCCCTAACTAAATGGAAAAATGTTCTCTGTTAAAGAATAGGAAGACTGAACATAGTAAAAATGGCAATCCTAGTCTACATGTTCAATGCAATCCCAATACAGATACCAAACTAACTTTTAAGACATAGAAAAGGCAATTGGCAAGTTTTTTTGAAAGATGAAAGAGCTGAATAAGCAAAATTCTTCTGAAAAATAAAAATGAAGTGGTAAGCATAGCACTCTCTGATCTCAAATTCTACTACACTGCCATAGTAACCAAAACAGCATGGCATTTGTACAATGACAGACACTTAGCCACTGGAATAGAATTGAGAATCCAGAAATTAACACATCACCCTATGGTCAATTGGTATGTGACAAGAAATCAAAACCTATCAAATCTCTTCAACAATTGGTGCTGGCAAAACTGGACTCTGGACTTCTACCTGCAGAAATCTGAACAGGATCCACATCTCACCGTACACCAAGATCAACTCATGAGCCATCAGTGACCTAGGGGGAAAATAAAGACCATAGGATTATAAGAGGCAAAATTGGACCAAATTCAGAATCCCCAGCCCATTGTATAAATAGGCTTACAAATACATCCAGAAGTAGATGATCAGGAAAAGATACAGCCAATGTATATGGGACTGTCTAAAACCAAGTTTCTATGTGCATCAAAACATTTCCCAATGGGATAAAAAGTAAACCTACAGACTGAGCAAAACATTTGGCTATGATGTCTCAGAAAAGGGTCTCAAAAAGAAAATTTACAGTATACTATCTGTATATAGGATATTATCTGCTAATATTATTTGCTAACATAAGACTGTAACAGAATACTACAATGGATATTGTAGATTTAGAAAGCATGCAATTCTGCTTTGGTTTAGTATAGTACTTGACTGGAAGTATTAAAAGGGAAGATTTGTCCTGAAGATAAGTTTGTTAAAATGGTCAAAAGACATGGAAAGAATTTTCACATAGGAAGATAATCAAATGGTCAATAGAAACATGAAGAAACACTCAAAATAACTGGCAATAAGAGGGAAGCAAAGAAAACCCACAATAAGATACCACCTCACACCAGTAGCATTGGCAAAGTTTAACAGGACAGCTTGTAATAAATGTTGGAAAGGATGTGGTGAGATAGGAACTCATACATTGTTGGTGAGATTGTAAAATGGTACAACCGCTGTGGAAGGCAGTTTGATGCTTCCTCAAAAAGCTGAACATAGAAATTCCATATAGCCCAGCTATTCCTTTCCTTGGAATATACCCCGTGAAAATGAGCACTAAGGATTGAACAGAGACTTGCACACCAATGTTCATAGCAGCCTTATTCACCATCACAAGAACATGGAAACAGCTCCGATGTCCAACCATAATTGAATGGATTGAGAAAAAAAATGATATCTTCACACAATCAAATACTACACAGCATGCAGAAGCAGTGATTTTTTTTAATTTTATACTGACTTATTTACAAAGTTTGAATACATTGTTTTTC
Source organism: Elephantulus edwardii (assembly GCF_000299155.1). Classification (NCBI taxonomy): domain Eukaryota; kingdom Metazoa; phylum Chordata; class Mammalia; order Macroscelidea; family Macroscelididae; genus Elephantulus; species Elephantulus edwardii. Next base: position 4,786,400 of record NW_006399788.1, on the reverse strand, counting down.
ACAAAAGATCCTTCCCATTTCCTTCACACACACCCCATCAAATTGTTCAACCCTATGATTAACACCCCACTCCTCCACCCATCCTCATTCCTTTGATTCCACTCTGCCCCTTTCTTGGATCCTCATACTCATTCTACAATACTGGTTTTATATAGTATTTGCCGTGTGGCACTGAATTAGTTCACTCAGCATAACGCTTTCCTGCCCCTCTCAAGTTAGGCAGTAATTTACAAAATCATTGCTCCTGTGTGCTGTGTAGTATTTCATTCTGTGAATGTACCACAACTTCTCAATCCATTCATTTGTGGTTGGATATCTGGGCTGTTTCTATGTTTTTGCGATGGTGAATAATGCTGATATAAACATAGGTGTTCAAGTCTCCCTTTGAGCCTCAGTTCTCATTTTTCTTGGGGTATATTCCAAGCAATGGAATAGCTGGGTCATATGGAATCTCTATGTCAGCTTTTTTGAGGAAGTGCCAAACTGCCTTCCAGAGTGGTTGTACCATTTTATAATCCCACCAACAATGTATAAGAGTTCCTATCTTGCCACATCCTTTCCAGCCTTTATTGCATGCTGTTCTGTTAAACTTTACCACTGCTGCTTGAGTGAGATGGTATCTTATTGTGGTTTTGATTTGCATCTCTCTTATTGTCAGTGATTTGGTGCATTTCTTCATGTGTCTTTTGGCCATTTGAATATCTTCCCCTGTGGAAATTCTTTCCATGTTTTTTTTTTCTATTTTGTAATTGAGTTATCAGTCTTTAGAATGCCCAGGATTATTCTACAAATTTTCATTATGAGACTCTTCCCTGAGATGGTATTGCCAAATGTTGGTTCTCAGTCAGTAGGGGTTTGTTTGTTTTGTTTTGTTTTGTTTTCACCCTGTTAGAAAAAGTTTTTGTTGTGTACGGGAATTTGATCTTTAGACGGTCACATTCATCAATTTTATTGTCGAATATCAGTTAACCATATAGAGCTGGGTCTATTTTGGGGTTCTTAATTCTGTTCCAGTGGTCTA
>NW_006399788.1:4783747-4784984 GCF_000299155.1 Elephantulus edwardii | reverse complement strand
TTCTGTAGTTTTCTTTTGTATCTCTAGTTATGTTCACTCCTAAGTGTCTCAGTTTGTGGTTGGTATTTATAAAGGTATTGCTTCCTTGGTTTCCTTCTCTGAGTTCTCTTTGTTACTGTAGAGGAATTCCTCTGGTTTTTGGATATTGATCTTATATCCTGCCACTCTACTAAATTGGCCTACTAGCTTTAACAGTATTTTTGTTGAGTCTTTGGGGTTTTGTGTGTACACTATAATATCATCTGCTTATAGCGATATTGTAACCACCTCTTTGCCAATCTGGATGTCTTTCATTTCCTTCTCTTGTTGTTTTGCCTTAGCAAGCACTTCCAATAGAGTATTGAATAGAAGTGGTGACAGAGGGCAGGCACCCTTGTGTGGTCCCTATTCATAAGGAAAATGCTTTTAGTCTTTTTCCACTCAGAATAATATTGGCTCTTGGTTTTGCATTTATACTTTTCACTATATTGAGAAAATTCCCTTTTACTCTAATTTTGCTGTGTGTCTTAATCAGGAAGGGTTTTGGATTATGTGAAATTCCTTTTCTGCATCAATTGTTAAGATCATATGATTCTTATTATTTACTTTGTTAATATGATGAATCATGCTGATTGTTTTTCTTATATTGCAGAATCCTTGCATGCCTGTAATGAATCCCACTTAGTCATAGTGGATTTTTTTTTTTAATATGCTTCTGTATACTATCAGCTATGATTTTGTTAAGGATTTTTGGATCTATATTCATGAAAAATATTGATCTGTAGTTTTCTTTCTTGGTAATATCTTTGCCTTGTTTTGATATTAGGGTTCTACTAGCTTCTTAGAACTACTCTGTCAGTATTTCTTTATTTTCAGTTTTTTGAAATAGTTTAAGTAGAATTGGTGATAGATCCTCTTTGAATGTTTGGTAGAATTCAGTTGTGAAGCCATCTGGTCCAGGACTTTTCTTATGGGGATGTCTTTTTATGACCTTTTTCAATTTCTTCTCTTGTGATGGGTCTGTTCAAGTGTTCTATTTCTGTCCTTGTCAATCTGGGTAGGGCATGAGTTTCAAGGAATTTGCTCATTTCCTCTAGATTTTCAAATTTATCAGATATAGTTTTTCATAGTTTTCTGACATTATCGATTAAATTTCATCTCGTTCTGTTGTGATGTCACCTCTATAATTTTTTAATTATCTGTGTCATCTCTTTCCCTCCCTTTTGTTAAATGGTTTGTCAATTTTATTGACTCAAAA
>NW_006399788.1:4769808-4783462 GCF_000299155.1 Elephantulus edwardii | reverse complement strand
GAAAAATCCTGTATTCAACATTTGTAAATAAACCAGTATAGACCTCCTGGAGGGCACTTGCACTTAAGGCCAAGCGCTTGTCTCCATTTTGGAGACTGGGTGAAGCAGCTGGACTCTGCAAGGTGGGCTCTCTTGTTTTGCTTGAGGGTCAATGTAGAATGTTTGTTGGTTGGTTGTTTTTTGTGTTTTGTTTTGTTTTTATTTAAGCATCTTGTTTAGAATCAATAAGATCTCCTAAAGAGTATTTGTATTTAAAAGTTTTGCCCAAGAGATTATATTTTAATCCCTTGTTATTTTAGTCCCCTTACTATGACTTGGAGGAACATTCTTCGAAGTTGTACAAAACTCTTCTGTCAATTTGCTGTGCTGATGTAATCTGGGTTGGTTTTGACACTGAACCTTGTGCCACTGGGTTCTCAAATTCCATAATTGTTGGCCATGGTGCACAGTGTTTGTTGGAGCTTCCTTTTATAAGATAGGTTTGGAAGCAGGAATGGCATCTACTTCCTAAACCACATGCGTCTGGAAACTCTTCAAACTTGGATAAACAATGATAGTTATCAAAAGGCTTCAGGTCTTTTGTTCATAGGGTCACTATGAGTCATGCTCAACTCAACAACAATCAAAAACAACAACATGACTAATAACAGACACAAGCAAGTTTCTACTGAAGATTATCCAATAAAAAAAGGAATTGAACCATAATTTGACAAAGAACTATTAGATATTTGAGCTGGGTGAGAAGAGGCTGTGGCATTAGAGGCATTATCACCAGTGTCAGATTGATCTTGGCTTAAAGCAAAGAGTATCAGAAGAATGTCTGTGTTTCATTGACCATGCAAAGACATTTGACTCTGTGGATCACAACAAATCGTGATTCACCTTGAGTAGAATGGGAATCTCAAAACAGTTGATTGTGCTCATGCAAAACCTATAAAAAACCAGAGTGTAGTCCTTAGAACAGAGGAGCTAAGCACTATGGTTCAAAATCAGGAAAGGAGTATATCAGAGATGCATCCTGACTCTACATTATTTTCAATATATATGCGGAACAGATCATTTAAGAAGCTAGACATTATGAGGATGAATGTGGCATCAGGATTGGAGGAAGACTCACCAACAACCTATTTAATGCAGATGACACAACCTTGCTTCTGAAACTAAAGAGAACCCGAAGCAGCTGCTGAAGAAGGTCAAGTACTGTGGCCTTCAATATGGATTAAAACTCAGCATCAAGAAGACAAAGATTCTCACCATGGGCCAGTGGCCAGCATCACGAAGGATGGAAAACAGATAGAGGTTGTTAACAATTACAGCTTGTTTGTCTCCACAATCAGTATTCTTGCCCTCATCTGTCAGGAAATAAAAAGATAAATTGCATTAGGAAAATCTACTGGTAGGGACCTCTCTAGAGCACAGATGAACAATGACGTCAGTCTAGAGACTAAGGTGTACCTGATCCAGGCCATGATCTTCACAATTACTTACTATGCTTCAGAGAGTTGGATAGTGACTAAAGATTACAGAAGAATCAATGTCTTTGAATTATGGTCCTGGAGAAGACTATTGAACATACACCATGGACTGCCAAGGGAACAAACAATTTTGTCCTGGAGAGAGTGAAGCCAAGTTGCTCTTTGGAGGCAAGAATTTAGAAGCTCCATCTCACATATTTTGGGCATGTTGCCTATAAAAACCAGTCCTTGGAAAAGAACATCATGCTTGGAATGATGGAGGAGCAATGCAGGATAGAAGGACCCTTGATGAAATGGAGCAACACAATGACTGGGTCAATGGGTCAGGTGTGTCAGAGACAGTGAGATTGGCTTATGATAGGGCAGGGTTCAGAGCTGTTGTGCATAGGGTTGTTACGAGTTGCAGATGAATTTATGGCACATAACAACAATAATATGAAGAGGGTAAGGCTGAATGAAGAGAGATCTGGTGGCCTAGTGGCAAGAAGCTGCACTGCAATCCTGAAGGCATGCGGTTGGAATCCACCAGCTGCTCCATGAAAGAAGGATGGGTAATCTCCTCCCATGCATTTAACTGTTTCTGAAAACCTGCTAGAGGGTTGGCTATGAGTTGGTTTTGACTTAACGATACACAAGGACAGCACAACAAGGCTGAGTAAAGGGATCAACAAGTCTTGAATGCATGGAGATTTGTGGACTCCTGAGATTGCAGCCGATGTCCATTTGAACCCAACCATACATGGATATGCTTGTTCCCCCAGAGTATTGGTTTAATAGGGAAGGGTAAATCAGAAATGGGCTATCTAAAATGGGTACATTAAGGCACAAGGCATGAAGTAACTGACTTACATGCTTTCACAAATGCAGTTATTGATAAATAATTGTAGTTATTTATAAGATAAAGGGAAACCCCCACTACTACTTCACTAGGACTCATCAGTGTGTTCACAGCCCTGTGTAATTCTTGTCTGTTGTTGTTGATTGCTGTCAAATCAAACACAACTCATAGCAACTCCATGAAAAAAACACACAAATGCTGTTCTATGACTATCATCAGTTCTCTAAATTCCAGAGTTTCCAGAGGCATGTTGTTTAGGAAGTGGATGCCACTCCTGCTTCCAAACCTGTCTTAATCTGGGAGCTCCACCAAGCAGTCTACCATGGGTAACAATTATGACATTTGACACACCAGTGGTACAGATTTCAGCATCACAGCAACCCAAGGTTACCTCTATACAGCAAACTGACAGACCAAGGCTGTACCATGTAGAAGAATGTTCCTCCAAAATATAACACTAGATATGGGCACCTGTGGATTCAACCAACTTTTAAATACAAAGGACCTCCACCAGGTTCTGTTGACTCTAAAGAAGAGGCGTAAGTAAAAAAAATGAGCAACCAAGCATTACACAACTTATAATTACTTTCTAGTCATTAAAAAATTTGTTTCAAGAGATTTACCATTGACTGCCACATTGACCTCACTTCACATCATATCTTACATACCCTAAGACAGCTGGCTTACCCCAAATTCTATAGCATCTCAAGCCTTCCTTCCTTTCTTTCTTCACAACATCCTCTGCTCCTTTACTGTCCTGCAGCTACTTCTTCAACTGGACAACTTGTGTCAATGTTTCCTGAGTGTCTGCCTGGTAGACTGGGCACCTCTCCCCTGGCCCCTCACAGAATTAAACAGGTCTTTCTCACAACACTTATCATTTGGTGTTGAAATGTTGATTTTCTTGTCTGTCTGCTTGAAGACGCTCAGAACTAGAAAGAAAAGGATTTGTCTTATTCCTTTCTGAGTCCCAGAATATAGTAGTACAGGGTCTGAAACTTACAAGTGTCTGAGTAAATGTTGGAATGAATGAAGGCGCTGCTAAGGTGCCAGGCAGGCATTACCCAGGGTGGCACTGAAGCATTCAGCAGGCATTCAACAAGCATTGAGCGGGGCAGAGCCCTGATCTGAGGAAGGGAAGGGCAGTATCTGTGTCTAGCCAATCTAGCCACCAAATCTGATTTGTTACCTAAGCTGCTTTGAGGCAGGGTTGTGCCGTGGAAGAGATCTTGAATACAGGCACCATTCTCTCCACTTCTCTAACCCTCTCTTGTCTCCTTGTGGCAAACACAGACAGATACTGTTTGCTTCCAGATCCAAGCCGTCCCCCTTGACCTTCCCCTGCTGCCTGCTCCTGACTTTCGATCAAAGCTACATTAAATCATCTTGCTGCATTCAGCTCAACTCGATTGACTGAAGCTTTCACAAGCAATTGCTTTTATCTAAAATTTGAAGAACCCACTTTGGTAACAATTTTTATTCCAGCTGCGCGTTTTCAAAGCTATTAACTCTACTTTGTCCTTAGAATGGGGCCAACCCTTTACTTGGGGGTCAAATGCTTCTTGTTGGTGAGTTCAGCTCTGGAAGCTGTCGGGAATGGCAGTGGGTCCTCCCATCCTGTCTGAGCTTCTGGTTCCCTGGCTGACTTGCCCATGTCTTGGATTCCCCAGGGCGAGCAATTGACTGACTCAGAACAGTCTTTTCAGGAGGTAGGAACCTTGGGTTATGAACTTTGCTGAGTGCCAAATTGTGCACTTAGGATACACACATTTCAAAGACCAAGTCCCAGATGTTCTGCAAATCAGTTCTGCCGTTGCTGTTAGATGCCATTGACTCACCATGACTCAGAGGGATCTAGTGTATAACAGATCAGAACCTTTCCCTGCCCTGCACTGTTCTTCCACGTTTAGACATGCTCATACTACTGTTAAAGTCACTGTGTCAATCCGGCTTATTAAGGCTCATCTTCTCTTTCTCTGAGTTTTAGAATGTCGTGCATGTGTAAGAATACCAGAGGAGGAAAGAGGAAATGAGACAAGTCAATCTTTCAGTGATAGATTCAGTTGCTAATCTTAATTTCAGATCCCTCCATCTATGCAGGTGACTTTGAAGTTCATCCTCCCAAGAACACCGTGTTTTGGGCTACGTGTTTGATATGGACAGAAAAATATGTGTAGAGGTGACAGTGTGCCAGTTCCGACTTGAGCCATTAAAAAGACTGTATGTTTTTGTTTGCTTGCTTTTGTGCTGAGAAGTTTCCTCTAGGTAAGTGCACTGTGTCAGTCTGAGGTCCAGCAGGAACATGAATGTGGTAGAGCTGAGCCTAAGCCACAGTGAAGGGCACGGCCCAGTCAGAGCCACGGATTACAGCAGAGACATCCAGCATAAGCTAGAAAGCCCTCAGATGTATGAGGGGGGGAAATGTGTGTTCTCCTTGTTTGTTAAACAATAATACTTGACTAATACACTGTCAATATTTCTTTTTATCTTTAGGTGCGGACAAAATAGGGAAATTCTAATGATGCGGTGTGTAGGTGGTCGTATTGTTAATCTGTGCCTCTTTGGTGCTTCAAATCTATGAGCAGCTTTGTGGAGGGAAGATGGCAAATTTTCTTAGAAACTCACTGACAGGTTAGCTATGTGTTGATTCTGACTTGATAACAGTGTGAAGAGCATAAAAATGAAATTAGAAACATTGCTGATGTTGAAATGTACTAAACTTTGTTATATTTACATCTATTAACTCATTTAATCCTCACAAAAAAACTAAACAACAAAAGCCAATTCTGTGAAAAAGATATTATGATTTTCACTTTACCAATAAGGAAATAGAGGCTTAGAGAGGTTACGTTTTTCAAATCACATGGTTTTCAAATTATACAGCAATGATGTGAACCTTCAGAGCCCTTATGTTCTGCTACTTTTGAGTGTGTCTTTGTGCTCTTCTCATTTTCCTTTATCAGAGATCATAGCAGGATTTAAGCACGTGTCTGTCACTTAGTATGACTCTAAGATAGGGTCTGTGATATCCCTGAAAGAACTTGATTCTTAACCTTGAACTCTAGGAGTAGATTAGGAAGGTTTTCTTTCATTAAGGGCTCTTTTAAGTATCACTAAGGATTAGGTTGCATGTGGCTTTTTCCTTGTTACTGAATCATACAGCCAAGGAGAGGCTGACTCAGCATTCTAACGTGACCATTTCTGTCTTCTGGTTAGCAGGCTCTTTGGCTCACGCTCAGAGCACAGAACAGAACATGGGTGTGCCACTTTGTGTTGGTGGCTGTGTGGTCCAAGAGTACATAACAGGAGCTATGTTTCAGCCCAAGGCCACCACAGTCACTGAGTTTGAGGAGGACCTAAGTAGCGTTAACTAGTGCTAGTTAAAATCCTAGTAGAAATGATTTGTAAAATGGGAACATATACATAACACGGTTCATGGGAAGTTGTGCTGCTAACCCAAAGGTGTTGACTATCTAGTAATTTGAATCTACAAGCAGCTCCAAAGGATAAGATGAGACATCTCCTCCTATGCAGTTTATAGCCTTAGAAACCCAGTGGGGGCTCAGCTATGCCTTATCTTGACAACAAAGAATTGAGAGTCGAGAGTGTTTATAATTTTGGCCAGTAGGACTCATAGTTTTAAGGCAGGACACTATTTGAACCATGTCAGACGTTTCTTGGAGGATCCTTTGGTCATTCCAGAATGAGCTAGAGCCTTGTTTTCAATATCCCATAAGACACCCATTTTTTCTTCTCTTCCCTTCTTATTCTTTCTTCTTTTGCTTTCCACTCCTCTTTTTCTGGATTCTTTCTTGCAATAAATTAATCTTCTATAGATATGGGATTGTATCGCCATTTTCTCATCACAGTCTTTTAATTCAGAATGCTGGCTGGAACTACGAAAATGAAATGTCTTAACTCTGGTGTTCTAGTGGAAGTGGCACTGCAATCCTGAAGGCACAAAGTTTGTATCTATCAGCTGCTCCATGGGAGAAGGATGAGCCATCTCTTCCCATATGATTAATTGCCTCTGTAATCTTGTTGGCTGGTCAACTGCTGACTCGACAGCACACACTAACATATTTTAATAATTTGTGGTTTACCAGTGAGACTGGTTAGTTCATAGCCCTTGTGTAAAATCCATCCCTTGAAATATACAAAAATTAGGATTACATACATGACAATAACACATATTCAGGGAATCTCACTTCACAACTACCAAGAAGCATCTAGAGTGGAACATATCCTCTGGATTAAGAATCTGGGGTCCTAGTGCCTTGAACCACCTAGACCCAGGAGAAAGAATGAATACTAAAGACAACATAAAATGGCAAGGGGTGGTGATGGTGGACTGACAACATACTAAATGAAATCTGAGCACCTTTGGCAAGAGGCTTGCTGGCAGGGCTAACAAAGCCTGGAACACTAGTCTGTACAGTGTAATGGAGGCCCTGGGGAGAGGTTGCCTTGGAATATTCTGTATAAGAACCCTCGGGTCTGAGAGGCAAGAGCCAAGGACACCCAGCAGCACAGTGGAACATTCAGTGAGCATCATGGCAACCAGAAACTATGACATGAACACCAAATTAATTTGAAGCTACAACATACCTACCTAGTGATATAAGGATGGATATAGATAATTATGGAGAAAGTAAACATTTCCTTTTTTTGAGAATTTACTGTGACTGTTTGCTTTCTATAAATAATAATGAGTTGGTTCACTTTGTCAGCACCGTGTAAACTCTCACTTGCCTGAATCTACCAAAGATGAACTTAGCACCGTAGAATGGTTGACCCTGATGCCAGTGGATATATGTGCTTCCTTCCTACCAGTCTCAGGGTTGCCTGTCTACATATATACTGCAGAATTACAGACATGTGTATATGTCCTGTTACCCCCTTCCCTCATTTATTGAGCAGCATTTCCTACTCTGGAGGTGCCAATTTCTAAAGCAGGTGTGTAGAGAAATGCACCAACCAGTGCATTGTAGCTAAAACTATTTCAGATTGTTCCCCCAAGGTACCAAGTATCTGGGGCCCATAGTATGAATTCCTTTACCTCTGTGAAAGCGATAAATTCAATAATGTACCCAGTTTCTCAGTCAGAAACCCCAGAAGCCCTTCTCATCCCATCCTACCAAATTTGAGTAATAGAGGCTGACTGGTGGCAATATCCACAACAGACTCAAATCCCATCCTGGGAAAGGAAAGAATGCTGGCGAAGGACAAAAAGCATGTGACATGCTCAGGAAGAGGAAGAATAAATTGCCCAAGACATGAAAGGAAGGGAATTGCATATATCGTAACCTAATCTTACATAAATAAGGCCAACGTGGCTCTTTTAATAGTCTCTGGAAGACTGAAGGAACCCAAAGGGAGAAAGCACTGGTAGTAAATGAGATGCAGATTTGAGAAGAGAAGCAGAGAGTAACTTATTCCTAGTGAAAGCTAGAAGATGGGGTGATTTTTAATTAGGCTTAAATTGGTGAAGCCCGACCCAGGCTGTAAATGGGGTGGCAGAGGCTTCCTTCAAGCTGAGAGCACAGTCAGTAATAAGGCCCCAAATGTGAACGAGCCAATTTTAGACCCTACAGGCTTTGACTAAGGCACCTAAGTCTCCTATACAGAGAGCCTGTTTGTGTAGCACTGACAGTACTGGATGTGGGCTACTGTTACTGAAGGTGGTGTACTGATCACTGGTGCAGATTGTTGCTCAGCTACCAGAAGCAGATATGGATGGGGTCAGGATAGGAAAATTTGAAGTTTGAGCTATAGGGCATTTTCAGAAGGCAAGTTGAGGGACTTAAGAGGGGATGTGTGTGGTATAGACAGTATAGGGACAGATTCTTCTCGAGGGCTTACTTAAAAAAAAGAATTGTACATAGGGTCGCTATGAATCACAAGCAACTCGATGGCACATAACAACAACAACAACAACAAGAACAGAAAGAAACCAAAAGATCCTCACTCTTTGTAAGTTGAAACAGGTGAAAATGTGCAAAGTCCATGTATCGTAGAATTTGAGCAGGGAAAATACTGATTCACTTGAGTTCTGTGGAGGCACTTGTGAGGTTTCTGTTTTTAAAATATTTTTTAACTTAATATTATTTTGCATGTAAAATTTGTGTACATTATGTTTCACTTGTGTGTTTCGCATATTTCTTCATTCACATTGTGAAATGGTTCAGCCATTCTGAAAGGCAGTTTGGCATTTCCTCAGAAATCTGAAGATAGAAATTCCAAATGACCCAGATATTCCACTGTAAGAAACATACTCTGAGGGGGGAAAAAAACAAACACAGACATGGAGATGTGTAAACAAACATTCATAACAATGTTATTTACAATAGCAAGAAAATTAAAATAGTTCATCAATGAATGGATTGAAAATTGCAGTACATCCACACAGTGGAACACTATGCAGCATTATGGAGTAGCAACAATTTTGTAAAATGCAATCTAAAATGGGAGAGTCTAGAGAACCTTATGTGGCGTGAACTAACTAAGTCTCATAAGGACAAATACTGCATAAGACCACTGTGAAATTAGAAGCAGAACTACCAAGATGAGAATAAAAGTTCAAAAGAATAAGTAGAGAGGGACAGGTAAGTGTAGAGAGGGTAGGAAGTAAATTGCTAGGATAATAGAGTTTGGTAAACAGAGGGAGAGGGTGAAAGAATAGCAAAGATTAAGCAGAATGTATGTTTGCTAGTGTCTAATCTGTCAATATTTATACATTATATTTCTTTTTTAATGATGTCTAGTTTTCCTACATTCATGTTTTTTACATCCCATGTTCCAATGATTCGTTTCTGCTTATGACTTTTATTCTCCTTTGTGTTTCCAAATTTGAGGGCTCAGCCTCAGTTGCCATATCTGCTAGTCTACTGTAAGTGTGTTCTATTGTACACAAAGTTTTTGAAGGCCGGTTATATTTTGGAAGTAGATGGCCAATCCTTCTTCCTAGTCTGTTGTAATTTGGATGCTTAGTTTTAGAACAATATCTGTCAGACAAGCACTATACTAAAAGGAGGAGATGAAAAGCACTTTCCTTAGAGAAACAACCAATATACTCAGTGTTCCCCCACCCTGGTGTGTGTATTTTGTCCCTTCCCTTTCCTTGCTACATCAGCATCACTTGCACTCCCACCTACCTGGTCCAACAACTCCTTCCTCCAGCCATTCCTTGATATAATGGCTTAGGTCACAAGTCATTCATGTGATATCTTGTACCATGCACAGCTGCTGCTCTCACACTGATGTGTACCTTGTGTTTAGAAGAATATAGATCCAAATCCCAAGTACCAACTTCAGGGAAAGATTTTTGTCTGAGGCAGTACTGGGGAAAAGTTCTTGCCCCTGAGCTTCTGCTCCACTACTGTCCTTTTGTGACTTAGTGTCTCTGCTGTCACGATGCAATAATTTCCAAGGTGAGGGGTAGGTCTCCTCTAGATCTGGTACGCTGTTGTTTATTTGGCCTGAGGGCCCAGCACAATCCTGGGACTGAATATCCTGCCTTGGAAACCCACTTGTTAACAAAGCCTGTGGAATTCTGGCTTCCTTGCTCGCTAAAACTGAGGAGGACCTAAAGCACTTGCTGCAGAAGGTCAAGGACTGTTGCCTTTAATACGAATTGAAGGTCAGCATAAAGAATACAAAGATTCTTGTTGCTGGACCAATTAGCAGCACCATGATAGACAGAGAAGAGACTGAGGTTGTTAACAATTACAGCTTGCTTGCCTCCACAATCAATACTCTTGGCACCATCAATCAGGAAATCAAAAGATGAATTACATTGGGAAAAATATACTGTCAGGGACCTCTCCAGAGTACTAACAAGCAACAATGCCAGTCCAGAGACTAAGATGTGCCTGATCCAGGGCACGGTCTTCACAATTACTTGCTGTGCATCAGAGAGCTGGACCATTGATGAAATTAAGGATGACAGAGAATAGATGCCTTTGAGTTTGTGGTGATGGAGAAGAGTCTTGAACATAATATGGGTAGTCAAGAAAACAAATAGATCTGTCTTGGACAGGATGAAACCAAATTTTTCCTTAGAGGCTAAGATTTTGAAGCTCTGTCTCACATGCTTTGGGCACGTGGCCAAGAGGGACCAGTCCTTAAAGAAAGGCATCATGCTCAAAAAGGTGGAGGGACAGCACAAGAGAGGAAATCCCCAGACGAGATGGATTGACACAGTAACTGGGGTAATGGGGGTAAGTGTGTTAGAATCACTGAGACTGACTCAGTACTGGGCTGGCTTCAGATATAGTGTGCATAGGGTTGCTATGAGTCACAGGCGACTGAATGGCACATCACAACATTCAAGGATAGCTCAACATTAGAAAAACAATCATTGTAATTCATCACATTAACAAAGCAAAGAATAAGAACTGTATGATCATATCAATTGACATGGAAAAAGCCTTTGACAAAATCTAACAACATCTCCAGATTAAAACGTTCAACAAAATACAAATAAAAGGCAATTTTCTCAGTATAATGAAAAGTATATATGCAAAACTAATAGCTAACATGATTCTCAATAAAGAAGTACTAAAAGCATTTCCCTAGCAGACATGGATCAGACATGGGTGCCCACTTTCATCATTCATCAAGAAATACTTTCTGGCATAATATAACAAAAGAAGGAAATAAAAGACATCTGGATCAGTAAAGACGTGGTGAAACTGTCACTATGTGCAGACAATTTGACAGTGTAAACAGAAAACCTCAAAGACTCAACAAAAAAATCCCTTAGACCTAATAGACCACTGTAATACTATGGCAGGCTATAAAACATCATTTGTGTAATGTATTATTCGGTATTATTCTTCTATAATAACAAAAAAAAGAAATTATGGAAAAGGAAACGGAGAAAACAATACCATTTATAATAACCAACCACAAACTGAGATACTTGGGAATAAACCTAACTAGAAACACAAAAGACCTTAATAAGTGAAACTGCAAATCACTACTACAAGAAACAACAAGAGACCTAAATAAATGGAAAAATATTCCCTGTTTATGGACAGTAAGTCTCAATATAATGGAAATGATAGACCCACCATAAGCAGTATACACGTTTAATACTATTTCAATATAAATACAAAACTTATTTTTCAAAGAAATATAATAGGCAAATGGCAAGTATATTTGGATAGGAAAGAGACCCTAGATAAGCAAAGCACTTCTGAAAAATAAAAACTAAGTGGTAGGCATAGCATTCCCTGATCTCAAAACTACTACACATCTGTAATAATCAAAACAGCATAGTACAAGTACAATGACAAACATGGAGACAAATGGAACACAAGAAATTCACCCAGCTACCTATGGTCAACTCATATTCTACAAGGAAACATCAAATGGGGGAAAACCAAACTCTTCAACAAATGATACTGACAAAAGTAGGCATCTACAGCAGAAAGCTGAAGCATGATGCACATCTCACTCTATACGCAAAAATCAACTCAACGTAGATTACAGACCTAGGGGTAATAAGGTGCAAACCACAAAGATTATAAGACACAAAATAGAGCCAAACTTAGAAGCCCCAGCCTATCATATAAATCTTGTTACTGTTGTGTACTTCAGAGTCAGAACCACAGCTGACCCTTCTCCAGTAGGTTTTCAGAGTTAATCACATGTGAGGAGTTTGTCCATCCTTCTCCCGTGGAGCAGCTGGTGACCTTGAACCATGTACCCTCGGGACTGCAGAGCAGTTTCTTATCACTAGGCGACCAGAGCTCCCTATCATATAGGTAGGCTAGCAAATACAGTTGTGAGAATTCTTAGCCTAGGGACCAGCAGGTAGGCTGATGTAAAGGATAAGAAGATGTTGCATATATATCATAGTAGTGAGTAAAATACTCTGGAGTTTTCTCTTTTCTTTGAACTAAATTCTGAACAGAAATAAGCACATGGAAAAGTTTAGACTGTGGAGGTAAGAGATTTTGTCGTCTTTTCATGACCTTATAGATTCACAGATGAATTTTGGCCTAAACTAAGCTAACTAAACAACTCATTACTAATGTGTTTAATAGTAGGCAACTAGAGATGCAAATCTGGATTAAAAGAGAAAGAGGGGTGGGAAGGGAGAAAATTGCGGCAATGAATGAATGGAAATCCAAAACCTCTGTAAAAAAAAATAAATAAAAAAATTATAAAAAAAAAGAGAAACTCAATTTGGATATTATTTGTCCAGTGACCACAGCTATTTTATCTAGAATCCAGAACTTTTTGAAGCTCCTTCTTCCACAGGCACACACCATTCCCCAGCTTGAAACCTCCCTCCTTTCTTCTTCTTCTTTCGGTGCCCCTGCCTTCTCCCATGGTAACTACTCTGCAACACCAGCAAAGAACACAAGTGCACCAGGGCCTGGAGGGAGTCAGTGGGGGAGAGCTGCTGCTCCTGTTTAATGACTTTCTCTAGACTTGCTGCTGTTAGGAGTAGTTGTAAGACAGCAGGAACCATCCTTGGAAAGCAAAAACTCCCTGCAGTGATTTTATTGTCTGGAAGTAAATGAATTGAACCAAAACACATTGCTTTCCAGTCAACTCTGACTCACAGTGATCCTAGAGGACTGGTTAGAACTGCCCCATCAGGATTTCCAAGGCTGCAAATCTTGGCAGAGGCAGACTACCATATCTTTCTGCCTTGGAGGGCTGTGGTGAACTTGAACTACTGATTTTTGGTTAGTAGCTGTGTGCATTAGCCATTGTACCACCGGGGCTTCTTCTTAATTTAACAGCCTGTGTTAAGGGGTGAGGAGAAAAGAAGCAGAAGAGAGAAAAATAGCTAGAAAAGTCAAGGAGAAGATAGATGCCAAGAGGCCAGAGAATAAGCAGGGATAGTGGGGGAAAAAAGCTTTAAAACTTCTCAATAATTATAATAAAGATTGGTATCAAAACACCAATGCACCTACTGTCAAGTTGATCTCAATTCATGGTGACTTTCCATTTGGTTTCTCCTGCAGAGTAAGTGTCTGTTATATTCAAACTGCTGAATTTCTAGTTAGAAGCCCATGACTTAACCCACTGTGTCATGAAGGTGCCATAGTAAAGATTAACAATAATAATTATATTAATAAGTTCTACCTGAGACTTTGTCTAGATCCACACTCATTAACTTCTGGGCACTAGCCAGCTATTAAGGGGCTGTTAGAGGTTTCTGCTAAACAAGGAATGAAGACGAAGACTGCTCCTCTGGAACAAGCCTTCACTGGATGCTGAAATGGCTGTAAACTTGCTTTTTTATTATTATTAAATTTTATTAATTTTAATGAACATTTACAGAGATTTTGGGTTTCCATTCATTCATTGTTGCACTATT
>NW_006399788.1:4744588-4766878 GCF_000299155.1 Elephantulus edwardii | reverse complement strand
AAAAATCAGTTGACCGTAAATAGATGGGCTGATCTCCAGATTCTCAAGTCTATTCCATTGATCTATGTTTCTGTTATTGTACCAGTACCATGCTGTGAACTTGCTTTTATGATGGCTTTCCCTGGTTGGTGGCACCACAACATTTCTCATAGGATCCCTTTTCCCTGCGTTGGCCACAAAAATGTGAGAGGGGACAAGGGAACACTTGAATATTCCCTCATTAAGGAACTTTACCTTCATTCTCTCTGAATGACTCCAGTAATATGGAAAACACTCTTGTATGGTTATTGTGTTGTTTACTATCAGGTCAGAACCAACTCATAGCTGACCCTCCAGTGGGTTTTCAGAGGCAGTTAATTTCACAAGAGGATATTGCCCATCCTTCTCCCAAGGAGCAGCTGGTGGCTTCGAACTGCATGTCTTAGAGATTGCAGCACAGCTTTTTGCAACTAAGCCACTAGAACTGATAGTGTTGGCTTTTCTTTCTGAATCGGTAGGTTTCAAGTTATAACCAATGCCATTTCTGGAAATTTGTTTCATCAATTTTCAGTCTGATTGTCATCAAGTTGAAAGTGACTCATAGCTAATCCTCCAGCACATTTCCAAGGCCATAAATCACATGAGAGGATATTTTGCTACTTCTAAGCTTCTTTGCTTTATTTCTACCTCTGAGCTACTATTGGATTTGAACAGCCAGAGAGACATACACAGCCTTTAGACTAGCAGAATTGCTTTCTACTGACTATTCCACAAAAACACTTTATTTTTAAACCACTATGCCCCCCATTCATATTTAAAATAGCTTTGAAGCATTGAACACCAATGATCAGAAACTGTATGAGTTGTGGAATGGCATCAAGGATATTCCATGAAGAGAGCAAAAATTCATTACAAAGACAGAGAGAAAGGAAAAAAAACCAAACTGGAGGTCACAAGAGGCATTGGAAATTGCACTAGAACATCAAGAAGCCAAGACAAAGGGAAAACATGCCAAAGTAAAAGAGCTGAAGAGAAGATTTCAAAGGGCAGCTTGAGAAGACAAAACAAAGCATTATAATGAAATGAGCAGAAAGCTGGTATTGGGGAATAAAAAGGGAAGAACTCACTCTGCATTTTTTAAGCAAAGACAAGTGAAAAACAAACTTAAGCCTCAAATCACAATTTTGAAAGACGCTAGGGGCAATATGTTGAATGATCCAGGAAATACCAAAAGAAGATGGAGGAAATACACAAAGTCCCTGTACCAAAAAGAATTGACTGACATTGAAAAATTTCAGGAAGTTCCATATGGTCAGGAGCCAATGGTAATGAAGGAGGAAGTTGAAACTGCACAGAAGGCATTGGCAAAAAATAAGGCCCCAGGAAATGATACAATACCAATTGATGTGCTTCAATTAACAGATGCAGCCCTGGATGCACTATCAGTCTATTCCAGGAAATTTGGAAGCTATCTGTCTGGTCAATGAATTGGAAGAGATCCAAGAAAAGATATCAAACAACATCATTAATATTTCATGCAAGTAAAATACTATTGATGATTCTTCAAAAATGGCTAGAACAGTATATAGATAGAGAAATGCCAGAAGTTCAAGCAGCGTTCAGATGAGTCTGTGGCACCCAGGCAATCATTACTGATGACAGTTAGATCCTGGATGAAAGTAAAGAAGAATGTCTACTTATGCCTTATAGACTAGGTAAAAACATTTGACTTTGTTGATTATAACAAATTATGGCTAGCATTAAGAAGAATGGGAATTTGAGAGCACTTAATGTGCTCATGGCAAAACTTAAACTGAGACCAACAGGCTGTTGTGTGAAGAAAGCAAAGGAATACTACACGGTTTAAACTTAAGAAAGAGTTGTGTCAGGATTGCATTCTGTCTCCATACCTATTCAATCTGTATGCTGAGAAAATTATTCAAGAAACTGGGCTCAATTAAAAAGAATGTGGCATCAAGTTCAAAGGAGGACTCATTGTTAACCTATGTTATGCAAGTGACATAACCTTCCTTGAAGCACTTCCTGTAGAAGATCAAAGAATACAGCCTTCAATATGGATTGCATCTGTACATCAAAAAAAAGCAAAAATTCTTACCATTGGATGAATAGGCAACATCATGATAGATGGAGATAAGATTGAAAGTGTCAACAACTTCATCTTACTTACATCCACAATCAACACCCCGAGGACCAGCAATCAGGAAATCAGGAGTTGTATTTCACGGGAAATATGTAGTCAGGGACCTCTCCAAACTATTGAGAAGCACTAAAGTCAGTTTGAGGAATAAAGTGGATCTTAGCCCATGGTCCTTCTGATTACTTGCTGGACAATGAATAAGGATAGCAGAAGAACTGATGCTTTTGAGCTGTGGTATTGGAGAAGAGCACTGAACATCCCATGGACTGCCAAAAGAACAAACAAATATGTCTTGGAAAAAGTGCAGCCAGAGTGCTCCTTGAAGGTGAAGATGATAAAGCTTCCTCTCTCATACTTTGGGCATGTTGCTGGGAAGGTCTATTCCCTGAAGAGAGACAGACATTCTTCTTGGAAAGTTGGAGGGTTGACGAATGAGAGGAAGACCCCCAACCAGGTGAATATATACAATCACTGCTGCAATGGGCTCTAGCATGTCCGAAAGTGTGAAGATGACACAGGATAGGACAAAGTTTATAGGATATGAATCATTCATAGGTTATGGATTGTACTCACCTCAAGGACACCTAAGAACAATGACAACATGCTCCTAGGCCTCCTTCTGCTGGGCTGTTCATACACATCTTGGAGTCCTATTATTGCTTTTAGTTTTCATTGATGTTTTGTTGTTGTTGTTGTTTTTGGTTTCTGGATTTATGTAGATTTATGTAGCCTTTCTCTAAATTACCTTAACAAATTCTATCTAATCCCACATTTAGACATACTCTGACACGGATTTTTCTACAACTTAAGGTGTGAAGACAGGCTAGGACTTATTTTTTTTCATTTGTTTACAGTACATTTTTATGGTTTATTTTTGTGGTTGTTATGTGCAATTGAGTCAAATTTATAGTAACCCTGTGAACAACAAATGTGAACCCTGCCCTATCCTGTGACATCCTCATGATTTCTGAGACACTCATCGTACTGCAACAGTCACTATTGTCAATCCATTTCTCTGTCTGATTCTTGCCTATTTCTTCCCTCTCCACATTAATCAATCTCTTTGAGAGTCTTTGTATCTTTCTCTGATCCTCCACCTTTTCAAACAGGATGTCTCTTTAGGAATGTTGTTGTTGTTGTTATGTGCCATCGAGTCACTTGTGACTTATAGTGACCCTATGTACAAGAATCCTAAATGCCGTTCTATCCTGTGCCAACCTTGCCACCTCAAACACACTCATTCCTGCCACTCCACTCACAGAATCGATCCATCTGATCGAGGGTCTCCCTCTCCTGCGCCGTCCCTCCACTTTCCCAAACATGATGTCTCTCTACAAGGACCAGTCCCTCCTTAAAACATGCCCAAAGTAGGTCAGACAAAGCTTCAGAATCCTTGACTCCAAGGAGCATTCCAGCTTCACCCTCTCCAGGACAAACCTGTTTGTTCTCCTAGAAGTCCATGGTATATTCAACACTCTTCTCCACCATCACTGCTCAAAGGTATCAGTTCCCTTTCTATCATCCCTGTTCACTGTGCAACTCTCTGATGCATAGCACATAATTGTGAAGGCTATAGCCTGGATCAGGCACACATTAGTCTCCAGCCTGATGTCGTTGCTCTTCAGTACTCTTGAGAGGTCCCTCACAGCTTACTTTCCCAATGCAATTCATCTCCTGGTTTCCTGGCTTCTGTTACCAAGAGTGTTGACTGTGGAGCCAAGTAAGCTAAAACTGTTAACTATCTCAATCTCTTCACCATCAATTCTGATGCTACCAATTGGCCCAGTGGTGAGAATATTTTCTTGATGTTGAGCTTTAATCCATATTGAAGGCTGCAGTCCTTGACCTTCTGCAGCAAGTGCTTCAGGTCCTCCTCGGTTTCAGCAAGCAGGGTTGTTGATGACTCTTCCACCAATCCTGATGCAATATTCCTCCGTGTTCAGTCCAGCATTGCGGATGATTTGTTCT
This sequence comes from Elephantulus edwardii, assembly GCF_000299155.1. Lineage (NCBI taxonomy): Eukaryota > Metazoa > Chordata > Mammalia > Macroscelidea > Macroscelididae > Elephantulus > Elephantulus edwardii. Next base: position 4,762,773 of record NW_006399788.1, on the reverse strand, counting down.
GTATACAGATTGTAAAGTTATGGAGACAAAATACATCCCTAACGGACCCCCTTCTTGATTTTGAACCATCCAGTGTCTCCCTGCTCTGTTCTGACAACTGCCTCTTGGTCCAAGAATAGGTTTTGCATTAACACAATCAAATGTTCTGAAATTCCCATTCTTCTCAGAGTCAGCCATAGCTTGTGATCCACACAGTCAAAAGCCTTTGCACAGTCAATAAAGCACAGATAGACACTCTTCTGGTATTCTCTGCTTTCTGCCAAGATCCATCTAACATTAGCTATAATATCCCTAGTACCACTACCTCTTCTAAATCCAGCCTGCACATCTGGCGGTTCTCTGTTGACATATTGTTCCAAGTGTTTTTGGATAAATTTCAGCAGAATCTTGCTTTCATGTGATATTATTTATATTGTTCGATAATTTCCACACTCTGCTGGCCCAGTCACCTTTCTTTGGAATGGGAACAAATATCTATCTTTTCCAGTCAGTTGGCCAGCTGGCTGTCCTCCAGATTTCTTGGCACAACTTAGTGAGCACATCCAGGGCAGCGTCTGTTTGTTGAAATAAATCAATTGGTATGCTGTCAGCTCCTCGAGTCTTGTTCCTTCAGAGCAATTTGAACTTCCTCTTTCAGCACCATAGGCTCTTGCTCATATGTTATTTCATGAAATTCCTCTGTGTCAGCCAATTCCTTCTGATACAGTGATTCTGTGTACTCTTTCCATCTTCTTTTGATACTTCCTGGATCATTTAACATTCTACCCAAACTATCCTTAAGTATTGCCACCCCTGGCTTGAATTTGTTTTTCAACTCCTTCAGCTTAAAAAATGCTGAATGAGTTCTCCCCTTTTGATTTTCTGACTTGCTCCTAAAAACATTCCCAAAGAAGGTAAAATAAAGCTTGCTATCCTTACCTCTAAGGAGCACTCTGTCTGCACTTTTGCTAAGATATATTTGATTTTTTTAGCAGTACATGGGATATTCAGTACTCTTTTCCAACACCACAAAGCAAAGATATTGATTCTTGTTCACTGTCCAGATGCACAGCAAATGATTGAAAAATACCGTGGCCTGATTCAGGCCCACCTTAGTCTTCCCCCACCCTCGCCCCTAGTTTATTTACAAACCTTGAATACAAATTCAAACAAATTCTTTTAATTTCCCTCAACTCTCCCATCAAATTGTACAACCCAATGATTAATCTCCCCCTCCCCATGCACTTCCACATCCCTCTTCTTCCAGACTCTCTCTCCCACCCCTCCTCAATCCTTATACTCAATCTACAATAATGGTTTTATTCAATATTTATCCTTGTGGGACTGAGTTAGTTCACTCAGTGTAATGCTCTGCAGTTCCCTCCTAAGTTAGGTAATAATTTACAAAGTTATTGCTCCTGTATGCTGCATAGTATTCCATTGTGTGAATGTCCTATAATTTCTCAATCCATTTGTTTGTGGTTGGACATTTTGGCTGTTTCCATGTTCTTGCGATGGTGAATAATGCTGCTATGAACATTGGTGTACAAATCTTAGTTTGTGCCTCAGTTCTCATTTTCCCAGGGTATCTTCCAAGTAGTGGAATAGCTGGGTCCTATGGAATTTATATATTGAGCTTTTTGAGGAAGTGCCAAACTGCCTTCCATAATGATTGCACCATTTTATAATCCCACCAACAACATATAAGTGTTCCTTTCTCACCACATCCTCTCCAACATCTATTACTTGCTGCCCTGTTAAACTATGCCACTTTTACTGGAGTTAGGTGGTACCTCATTGTGGTTTTGATTTGCATCTCTCTTATTGCCAGTGATTTGGAACATTTCTTCATGTGTCTGTTTGCCACTCGAATATCATCCTCTATGAAAATTCTCCCCATGTCTTGTGCCCATTTTGTAAATTGGGTTATCAGTCTTTTTCTTGTGGAGGCCCAGGAATATTCTGTAAAATTTTGTTATAAGCCTCTCGTCTAAGATGATATAACCAACTGTTTGTTCCCTGTCTGTAGTTTTTCTTTTCACCCTATTGGAAAATGTTTTTTGGTGTGCACAAAAATGTTTTTGGGTTTAATCTTTAGATGGTCCCGTGCATCAATTTTATCCTCTTAGGTTGTGCATTTCTGGTTGTATTTGGCAGTCTCTTTATACCTTGGACTAGCGCTTCTAAGCTTGATCCCAGTTTGTTTCCTATGAATGTTATAGATTTGGGCTTTACTCCCAGATCTCTAATAAACCTTGAGTTAATTTTTGTGTATGGTGTGAGATTGGATCTTGTTTCTCCTTTCTGCAGATAGCACTCCATTTTCGCCAGCATCATTTTTTGAAGAGGTTGTCATTTCCCATTTGATAGCTTTGATCTCCTTGTCACACATCAGTTGACCATAGATACCTGGGTCTCTTTCTGGGTTCTCAATTCAGTTACATTGGTCTATGTGCCTGTCATTGTATCATGCTGTTTTGGTTACCACTGCTGTGTAGTAGGTTTTAAGGTCAGGGAGTGCTATGCCTCCAACCCCATTTTTGTTTCTCAGAAGTGTTTTGCTTTTTCAGGGTCTCTTGCCTCTCCACATAAATTATAATTTCCCTTTAAATCTCCTTGAAAACTGATTTTGGTATCTAGATTGGGATTACATAGAACATGTAGATTGCTTTTGGTATGATTGTCATTTTCACCCTATTGAGTCTTCCTATTCACGAACTGGGCACATTTTCCCATTTCTTTAGTTTTTTTATTGTGTCTTGCAGAAATGCTCTGTAGTTTTCTTTGTATAGGTCTTGTGTATCTCTAGTTAGGTTCACTCCCAAGTATCTCAATTTGTGGTTGGCTATTGAAAATGGTATTGCTTTCTTTATTTCCATTTCTGAGTTCTCTTTGTTATTATAGAGGAATCCTATTAATTTTTTGGATATTGACCTTATATCCTGCCACTCTACTAAATTGGCCTATTGATTCTAACAGGTTTTTTGGTTGTTGTTGAGTCTTTGGGGTTTTCATCTGCATATCAGGACAGTTTAACCATTTCTTTGTAAATCTGGATGCCTTTTATTTCTTTCTTTTTTCATATTGCCCTGGTAAGCACTTCCAATACAATATTGAAAAGAAGTGGTGACAGTGGGCATCTTAGTCTGGTCCCTGTTTGCAAGGAAAATGCTTTTAGTTTCTCTCCATTGAGAATGATGTTGGCTCTTGGTTTTGCATATATACTTTTCATTATGTTGAGGAAATTCCATGCTATTCCAATTTTGCTGTCTTTATAAGGAAGGGTTATTGGATTTTGTCAAATGCCTTTTCTCCATCAATTGCTAAAATCATATGGTTCTTGTTATTTACTTTGTTAATTAAGTGAATTACATTGATTGTTTTTCTTATGTTGAACTATCCCTGCAAACCTGTTATGAATCCCATTTGATCATGGTGACTAACATCCATGCTTAGTCCTTTGGAGAAGTTCCTGACAGAAGAGTTCTCCATTGCAATATGTCTTTTGACTTCTTGACTGCTGGTACCAAATGTGTTGATTGTTTATCCCAGTAAGATAAAATTATTGACAATTTCAATTTTTCTCCATCTATCATAATGTTACTGATGAGCCCAGTGATGATTATTTTTATTTTCTTGATGCTAAACTGTAAACCATGTTGAAGGGCACGGTTTTTTATCTTATTTCACCAATTGTTTAAAGTGTTTTTTTTGTTTGTTTTTGTTCTTATTTTCACTTTCAGCTATCAAGTTTGTCTCATCTGTATTATGTAGATTGTTGTTGAGTCTTTCATGAGTTCAGCTTCTTGAAAAATTTGCTCAACATACAGATTGAATATACATAAACAAAGTATATCCCTGACATACTCCTTTCTTGATTTTTAAATCATACAGTGTTCCATTGCTCTGTTTAAACAACAACTTTTTGGTCTAGGTATAGATATTGTGTGAGTATAATTAAATGTTCTGGAGTTTCCCTTTCTGTCAATGTTGGCCATCATTTATTATAATCCACACAGTCAAATGTATTTGCATTTTCAAGGAAACACAAGTGGAAATTCTTCTGGTACTGTTTTCTGCTAAGATCCCTCTGACACCAACAATGTTATGTCTGTGCCAATTATAAACCCAGCCTGAACGTCTGGCAATGTACTAAAACTTCTGACAATGTACTGTAATAGCTGTGTTTGGTGATTGTCAACAATATTTCACTCAAATAGGATATTACTGATATTGTTGATAATTTCCACTTTCTGTTAGATCCTCTTTCTTGGGAATGGTTTATAGGAGTAGATTTTTGGAAACTGCTTACTGGTTCCTTTAGCTTTTTCATTTGTTTCATATGTTTGTTTGGTTTTTTGTTTTCTCCTCGGCAAGTTTCTCAGTTTCTTTAGACACACAGATTATCAAATGTGAAAAGCTTATTTCATAGGAGAAACATTTGTCCAGACCTGCCACATTCTGGTTGTCCAAATCTCGCAGATGTGCTTTGGCTTTCTCTAGACATTATAAATAACAATCCCTTTTGTTTAGAGGAGGTTTTTAATTTTTAAAGGCTTTTATTTGATCTCATGACAACTCTGTCAGATAGTTACCAGAGGAGAAGATACATATGAAAACATCTTGTCTCAGTACAGGTGCAAGGCAGGTAGGTGAGAGAACATCATTTTACAAGTGATGACAGAGAAACACAGAGTTAAATAACACAGTGTATGGTTTAGTTCATGGACTTTGGAAATAGGTACATAAGGGATTAGTTGTGTTATATTGACTTGAGACTCAGATTGTCTGAGCTTTTGTTTCCTCATACATAGATCAAAAAGTGGCTATAGTGCTTATATCAGAGTTATGCCAGGAAGAATTAAAGGGGTGGTGAACATAGAACACATTTGTGTCCAGGACATTATAGCACTCAGCACTCTACACCTACTACTATGATGAAAAGATTAACAAAGAGAAGGGTATACACTACCCACATCCTGGACTTAATACATTTGACTCTTGACAGTAAGTTATTAGATATTAGAACAACCACAAAAAGTCAGACATGGAAAGAATAATAAAGATCACAAGTCATATTCTCAACTCAATTTGCAACTAATGTTCTGAGCTGAGTTGTTGTTGTTGTTAAGTGCTGCCGAGTCACAGGCAACTCATAGCGACCCTATGAATGAAAGTCCTGAATACCTCATGTATAACTTTTGTCCTTTCTACGGGTTCATAGGGTTTCCTGAGGCAAATTATTGTGGAAGTGGATGCCACTCCTGCTTTTAAGCTGCTGAGCTGAGACAACAAAGAAATTTTTTCCCTACAATATTTAGCTAATTAGGAGCAGCAGTAGAGTGACTATTCCTGGGTCACAAGTCCCCTAGGGTAACACTGTGGTTAACATAGCTCAACATATTCTTATCCTGAGCAAACAAATATAAACTGGCCATGTTTGGCAGCAATAAGACAAGATCCATAGTCTTTCTATTTCAAACTATACTAGTGTCTTTTAATTTCTAAAATAAATATTCTATGCTACGCTAATTTTTTCTTAGATGTTTTCCTAAAGGAGTCTTCTCACTGATATGCCTGGTTCCCAAAGCTGTTCTCTTGTCTCAGAGAGGATGAGAGTACTTCACAGCATCCTCCATGAAACTCTCTCCCGGTCCTTTCTCAGATCATTATGGACTTCACAGTCCTGTGTGAGTTCTGGGACTGTGTTAATGCAGGTATGTGATGAAAGATCTAAGTATAAGGATAGGATGAGCATGTATCAGCCTTTGGATAGCCATAGCGCCTCTGGGAAATGATGTTTGATGAATACGTATTCATGCCATGTGAGCATTAACAAGAATAAGAAATATGTGAGAGTAGAAATAATTGGATGAGTAGCATAAGACCTAATACAATATTTATTGATGGTTGCAAAAAAATGCATGAGGATTTAATATGATGGCCCTAAACTCTGCAAATGACCCCTCATACCATCTGCACATTTGTCATTATTGTTGTTGTCACTGTGTGCAGTTGAGTCAGAACTGACGCATAGTTGACCCTCCAGTGAGTTTTCAGATTGACGTTCAGATTGTCTGAGCTTTTGTTTTCTCATACATAGATCAAATTGCATGGCATGGGGTGGGGAGGATGTTGCCCAACTTTTTTTCCTGCAGTGCACCTGGTGAATTCAAACTGCCTATCTTGGTGAAGGGTCAAGGTCATTATCATGAATCAGAATCTATTCTATGCAGTGGATTGATTGCCATGTGCAATAACATGGATTAGATACATAAAAGTACATACTCTGTACCACTCAATTTCTATTAAGTACAAAAAGGCAAAAGTAACCCATGGGTTCTAGAACTCAAGATGCTTTCTTTCTCAACTAAAAGGAAGCATGAAGATAAATTCTTGACATTTTCTTTTCCTTGATCTTGGTGATGGCCTTTTAAAGAGTTTACCTTATGAAAAATGTATTAAGATCCCTTTTACCTGTAACCTTCTTTGTGCATATATAACTCTCTACTATTATTTTTTTTAAGTGGATGCATTCATTTCACTTGGCTCTTTTATTCTGTTTTGAGTCATCATGCAGCTACAGGCAAGATACCTCAGCGTTAGTTTCTTTGAGACACTAGTTCTTTCCATGCTTATGGTAGAAAGAATACTAGTCCTACTTTCCCTTTTCTCCTTTTGTCCTTTGAAGCTCATTATCTATTTGGACTGAAGTTTCCATATACAATGAGGTGATTGTCTCTCTCCTGGCCTCAGCATCTTCCTTATCCTCTCTAGAGAAGTGAATCCATTTTTCTGTTTATTCTAGACCCCAAACAAAGCTTGAACCACCTGTTCTAGAACTTTAACAAATTGATTCTTTCCTATCTTCTCTCTTCCTTCTGCCATTTCACTTATTTTTCAGGCCACTTAATCCATTTTTGTTTTCTTTTGTCCTTGGTTTTCAAGACAGCCCATTTGGGCTGAGCCTATTTGGTGACAAGTTGTCAGAACAGCTCAGGCCTGAGTTCTGTTGTGTGATTTAAGGAAAAAAAATTGACTGGGGAAATTAGATGGAGGTGATTGCAGCTAAAGTGCCTTTTATTGAAGCTTTTGGAAAACGTAAATGTCATCAGTCTTGTCAAAGCCAGACACAAGAGAAAATAACAGGACTAAAGGCGGACCTGGATACACGCTGGGACTGCACAAGCTTAGAATTAGCCTTCCTATTTGTCATTATTTTTTTTCCTTGTAAGTAGTGGAGTGGAAAGGGGAGGAGAGGAGAAAAAAATTAGGAGGGGAGAGTAGGGTGCAGTAGGAACCTGGGAGGAAAACCGAGCAGGGTTTTTTATTTTATTTTTTTATTTCTCCAGAGCATTGGTTCTATCCCATTTATACCAAGCAACTGAAATGAGAACAGGTAAGGGTTGAAGGTTTGGGATGGGTACAGAAATGGAGCTGAGGACAGTGGGCCAGGCTGAGCTGGAAAAGATGTGGGCACTCTAGCTCTTGTGCTGTTATCACAGCAGTTGGAGATTGGCCAAATCACTCATTCTGCCCTTGTCTCAGTGACACCTTCCACATACAGAGAGTCTGTTATCATTCCAAAGACTCACTGAACATGTACTGTGTGAGACCTATCCTTGGATGGCCATGGCAGTGGCAGAATCTGTAGGGGAAAGAAAGTATGATTAGTGATTAAGAAACTGGCAGTTCTAAGGTTAGCAGCGTGTAGGGAATCAGATCATTCCTGGGAAGCAGTGAACTATATCCAAGTGGGCCAGGCCATCAAGAGCTGATGCTATCTCTATAGAAGAGATAGAATTCAGACTTGAAAGATTTTCTTTCCTGACTAGATCTGGAAGCATCTTCAACATTTCATATCAATAATAAATTATATTTAGTAGATTCTCTGTTTCTACAACTTTCTCTCTTTATTTGTGAAATGAGATAGTGGTCTAAATAGTGTTTGATCATCTGTAAAGGGTGTAGCCAGCGTAGAAGTGACTGTGTCTGACTACATAAAAGGAAACAGTCCCCATCCACATGTGCAAAAAGCAGAATCCTCTTCTATGAGGTCAGATATGCTCTCACCTTCCCTAACCCTACTTCAACCAATCTTAATACCAATTATCTCTCCTTAGGCTCTATCTGCTCTACTAATGAGCCAGGTAATTAATTGCAATGGCCACACAGAACACAGAAATGTATTCAGGAACAGGACGCAATTCTTCAGTTATAAAGTTTCTCAGGTACACTTGCAAGCCCTTTTGAAATTCAGCCTCTCAGCTTTTGGCCAGGCTTACAAAGTTCTCTATCCTCTCCTGGTTCCCCCTCCTGTCCTTCACTGGAAGCTCAGGTGGTGTGGTCCATAGGGAGTTTGCATTGCTAACTCAAAGGCTGCACCTATCTGGTGGTCTGAATGTTGACATTGTTGTTGTGTACTGTCTGGTTAGAACTGGCCCATAACTGACTCTCCACTGGGTTTTCAGAGATTACCCATCTGGCGGATTTGAACTGCAACTGTTTTGTTGGCAGCACAAGTTCTTACCACTAAGTCACCAGAGCTCCCTGGTGGTTTCAATAGTCTTGACAATTGCAGCTTCACCTCTTACCAAGTTCTCCAGTAAGCTTGGCCCAAGGCCTCTCGCTCTGGCTCTGTGGAGTAGCAGTCACACATTAGCTTTGTCTCATGTTGATTTCATATTCCCCACTGACGCTGCTTCAACTTGTGCAGAAGTCTCTGTGGTTCCAAAGGATATCCACAGCATTCTCTATTCTTCTACCTAGCTCGTAGCAAGATGATTCTTCCCTTCTGTCTCTAAATCTGTCCGGTTTAAATCTGTGAGGATGATAAAACTGGCCAGTTACTTCATGGGAAATCTACACTCCCTATTTTCATGCTCTCTCTCAGTCAGTGTGATAGATATAAGCCATGGCTGAGAAAGTTCTTTTTTACTATTGCTCATTTTACTTTTACTGTTGGTAGGTGCTGTTGAGTTGTGTACAACTCATAGCGACCCTATGAACAACAGATCTGACCCCTGTCCTACCCCTTGTATTGTTGTCATTGTGATGTACTGTAAATGGGTAAACCCATAGCTGACCCCCTGCAAGTTTTCAGAGGCAGTTAATCTCACTGGAGGTGATTGCCCATCTTTTTCCCACAGAGCTGCTAGCTGGTGGCCTTGAACTGAGTGCTTTTGAGATTGCAGTGCCGATTCTTGCTGCTAGGTCACTAGAGGTCACATATATTGTATTAAAACATCCGTATTCTATCTCTTGGCACATATATAATTGCTCTGCATCAGACTACTTGAGCTTGCTATTCATAATATATTGTCATTAGGTATTGAATGTATAGTTTCCAAGATCTCTGAGGACACAGATATTTGTCTCTTTTTCTGATAACACATATAAGACAGAAAAACTGCTATAAAACAGGCACTCAGTAAATATTTATCCAATGAATGAAGAACATCCACTATTCTTTGATATTTTCCTTAAGTTTGAAACATGAAGACATCAAGAACGTCTGTCACTGTGACATTTCTTCCTCTTTGATGCTGTGCATTATCAGAACTATCTTTCTTGACACAGAGGGTTTTAAAAGGGAATTAATTCTTCATTTTGGACATAGTAAGTTCAGAGGCAAATAACCTACAGTCCAAGTTAGAGGCCCATGGGCCACAGGACAATCTGACTTCAGTAAGATGCTCTACAGTGCCTGTCCTCTTCCAGCAGCCTGAAGAAGACAGCCAGTACGTGCTATTCCCCAGATACTGTTCTTTGTCCCAGCATATGATGTCTGGCAGCAAAGGCAACACCTTACCACAGTCATTACCTACTTACTTGGCCTGGTCCACAGGGACTATGCTAAACCAAAGAACCCTCACTGACTACCAGGTCTTGAACTACATACATCCTAGGACTATCCAGATACTCAACATTCTTATAACTGAAGCCAAATTGAATTCTCAAAACCTTCCTTTCTGTGGCCCCTGATACCTATTTGAGGGAAGTTGGAGCCTCTGATTTCAGAGAGTTGGAAGCTTCCTCTCTTTAAGCCAGTATACTTTCTGATCTTCCCTCAAGGGAAAACCAGTCAGGCCATTTTTCTTTCTTTCTTTTGTAAATCTCAGCCCAGAGGGCAAGGCTGTGATGTAGGTGGCCCGACTGGGCTGGAGGTCTCCAGAGCTGACTGCTGGGCTTGCTGGCTGCAGCTTCCAGTCACTCCCAAAGTATAAGCCTCTCTGATTGTCTTTCTCTGAACAGGTTGCAACAAACAAAGATTATGCAGGGGGCTGGTCCTGTCAGTTCCTTTTTTTGCCAAGAAGAAGAGAAATAGAGGGTTGCGGATAGTTCTCCAGCCCATCTTAATGCAGCCCACCTTCAGGGACTGTACTTCATGAGTTCATAGCCTGCAGATGACTGAGAGGCAGACAAAGAAGAGTAAAGGGGGCATCCAAGGCCACCTTTATGCTCCCTCTTTCTTCTGCTCTTCTTTATTCCTCATTCTCCCCCCAGGGCTAACTTATTATTCTTCAACCCTGTCTGTTCATTTCCCCCATCAGTTCTTTCAATTTCTTAGGCTGCACCTCTGCTATCCCTTTTCCCTCCCAAGTCACTGTCTGACACTAGCCTCCTTTCCCCACAGCCCTCTCCCTTATTCTTTGGTTGTTGTTCTTAGTGTCAATGGCCATTGCAGGGTCACCCTGGATTCACAACGATCTCATGCACAACAAATTGAAATGTTGCCAAGTCTTGTGTCATTGACTGTAGATGTAAAGGTTGTGATCCATAGGGTTTTCATTGGCAGATTTGTGGAAGCAGATCACTTAGTTTTCCTAGCCCGTCTTTGTCTAGAATATCCTTGAGACATACTCAAACTCATAGCAACACACAAGCCTCCATTGACCAACTATTGGAGCTGGATATGAGGCGCGTTGGCCTGGAATAGTACTCGGGTCTCTTGCATGGAATCCCACCATTGAACCACTAATGCTTTCTCTGTCCATCATGTTGTGGTGGTGGTGGCTGTTGTGTACCATTGAGTCAGAACCGACCCATAGCTGACACTCTGGTGGGTTTTCCATCATGGTGTGTACATTTATCAGCCATTGTTATACTATCCTAATAGAGCCATCTCCCCTGGCTCAGGCTGATCCTGCCCTTAGGTAAAGGATAAGAAATTGTTGAATGACTATCAACTATTGCATTCATATACTTTTTCCTACAACTCTGGTGTCAGTTCCATAAATTTCATTTTCCAGATGAACAGACTGAGAAAGAAGTACTAAGTTACTTTGCAAAGGCCATCTGCTTATAAGCAACAGCTTGGGTTATGCATCAAGAATCTTCCTGTCCAAGTATAGCACCCTTACCCTTGTGTAACAGCTGCTGGGGCTAGTGAGAAAATATGGCCAGGACATATCATGAGCTTTCACTTAAAAGCAAAAATCATAGGTTGAGCCCTGAGTAGCAATTTCCATCTGTGGTTTAGAATTTTGGGGCACTCTCTCCCTGGCAGCTCCTTTTCCAGTCCATTAGGCATTTCCCTTAGACAGAGCTACAGAAGCACAGGGGCCTCCCACTACCCTACTTTACCTTGGCACATTGGGGTGAGCTTGCTATCAAGAAGGAAAGGGAAGGTGACCTGGCCAGCAGGCACTTCAATTAGCAAATGCATTTTGGTTGTTGAATTCATTATTGCAGATTAATTTAAAACTGAGAACAAGGCTTGCTAGAAGAGCTTAATTGCACAATTGGAAAAACCAACCTCCTGGCCTGAGAGAGGCAGGAAGCTCTGAGGCTGCAGTCTAAAAACCCCGTTTCCCCCTCCTTAATCTGCTCCTGAATTCATGAACCTCAAGTTTTGCAAGCCCAGCAGAAACACTTCCTTTAATGCCTTTCTTCCTCAGCTCCAGCCATTTAAACCAGACCCCCTTGAAAGTCAGCTCAGTTTGCACCCTGCTTTCATTTCAAGGAACTCGTTTTAAATGGCCTCTGTGTTTGTGTTGCACATCACACTTTCATTAATGACTTGGGGGTTTTTTTTATCACAGCACCCTGTCCCACAGAGAGAGTGGGTGGCCTACCTTCAGAAGAGACTCAGAGGAGTGCAAAGGTTAAAAGCTTTTATTAGAGAGAGCAAGGATGTTAGAACCAGACCAGCTCAGGTGTGAATGCCGGCTGGCTTCACTACCTGTAAACTGTGAGCTGCTGCTTTCTGGAGCATCAGATTTTACTTTTAAATGGAGAAATGAATATCTTCCTTCAAGATTATCTTAAGGATGAAATGAGTCAACAAATGTAAATTGCTTAGTCTTCCAAATGGCATAGGACGGATCTCAACACAAACTCATTTTCTTCTCCCTAAGCCATTTGGCCCAAACCAGATTTACTAATATATTTGAATATTATCTTCCAACACCAGTTACCTTCTCTTCCTTTTCTCTTTTCATTTCCTTCCTGCTTTCTTCTGTCAATATATATACTACAAATGCCTTAGGAATGTGGTGGCCAATCTGTGACAGATTGATTCCATGACTTTGTTATTTTTTTGTTATTGTCCTGAAATTTAAGAAATAGTCTGATAAAGGTAGCAATATAGTCTCAGGGTCACATGGCTACAGAGTGATGGGTGTACACATTCTGTAATACTTCTGCTTATTACTTTACGTGGACTATATCTCTCTTCATCACATCTCTAGGATGCATATATTGGTTTAAGTAATGTGAAAACGTCTCTAACAGATGAGACCTAAAATCTCAACAACAACATAATGCACCTTTATTACTTCAGAACGCAAAGTTCAGCCTGTGGTCCAGATAGCCTTTTCAATGCTATCAATCAGGAACTTGGGCTAATGAGAACCCTTGTAGCTTTCAAGATGGTCTTGGGTATGGACACTAGCCTGCAGGAAAAAAAAAAAAAAAGATTACTTAGGAGGTTTATTTGTTGCATTAGTTTGTTATCAAGCTGATAGAGGAATACATCACTTCTTCCCATATTCCTTTGACTAAAATTCCATCAGGTGGCCATACCTAACTGTAAGGAAAGTGGCAAAGAAACCCTGATTGTGACTGAGAAAGAAACGGCATGGTCTCTGCACAGGCAGACATTACTGCCCTCATTTCACAGATGAAGAACTGGGTGGACATGCACAATAAGTGGGAGAGCCAGTTCCTGAATTTGGGCAATTGCCTTCTCTCTCTCTTTAGCTTTTTGCATTGTGTTGCTGAATTGCAAAGTATATCAACCATTCATATATTTACTCAGTAAAAATGAACTTTGAGTAAACAAAATATAAAATTATAGTGATTTTTTTGTACAATGGAAAATACACTAATAAACCAGGAGATGTAAAGCCATTAAGTAATCATGGCATGTCTAAAACAAATTCAAAATTATTTCTCTACTGAAACGACTTGGATATGTACATGTGGTATTGTTCTTGTGTACCATTGAGTAGAAACCTATGCATAGCTGATCCTCCCGCAAGTTTTCAAAAGCAGTAAATGACATAAAAGGAGATTGCCCATCTTTCTCCCATACACCGGCTGGTGGATTCAAACCACATATCTTTGTGTTGTCAGCACGATTCCTTAATTCCAAGCTGCATAGCAGAAAGCAAAAGTCATGTAAGTTTTTAAGATTACGAATGGGATTTCAAATAAACTGCTTTTAGAGGGTCACTTTCATACTTAGTGATGTACACAATTGAAATGGTTTAGAACTCCTTTTGGTTTTTTGTTGTTGTTGTTGTTGTTGTTTTTAATGAAAAAGAAAATTATGTGATGCATTTATTTATAATTTCTGACTGTAATTGTTTTACACAATTTATATTGCATTTTGAAATGCCCCACAAGTTTTATTTTGGCTATAAATGTTCTCCCCATTCCTAGAGCTCAGTTTTATGAGCTTGAGAATCCCAAGTCCTTTAAATATATCTCTTGCCTGACAGTTTATTTCATTCCATTAGGAATAGTCTCTGTTTCTTTCCAGAGCCAAAGAACATTCTCATTTCTCTGGTTAGAAGCTACTTTCAGCTCTCTCTTAGCTAAAAACCTCTTTCAAGTCCACTGGGAGCAATAAAAGTCGTGTATGCTTTTCTTACCATATCAAGGAACATCACTCCAACTCCTATTATCTGTTTTCCACATTGAGTTAACCAATTTAATCTGCATATAATGACTAGAGCTAATTAATGGGTTTTCCCACAGCTGGTCCCCCTAGAAACATACAGCCACTGCCTTCTGGAAGAAGCTGCCCTAGAAACAGAGATCAACTTAGCAGTATCTCTTTTCAACACAGCGGAACACCTGCACCTTGACTGGCTTCATGAGGAGATGCATGGATGCCTTGGTGGGTGCCCTGAATCACATAACGTCTTATTTGTGGAACCTGAATGGTCATAGTGAACATCCCCTCACAGCTATTCTTTATCTCCCTACCAATGGTGGCCTAGAGGTAAGAATATAGACTGCAGTCCTAAAGGCACACACTTCGAATCCATCAGCTGCTCCTTGTGAGAGGGATGGACAATCTCCTCCTATGCAATTAGCTGCCACTGAAAACCCGCTGGAGGGTCAGCTATGGATCAGTTCCCACTCAATGGTACACTACAACAACTTTCTACTTTGTTCCTTTTATTGTTTATTTTTTTCTATTTTTATGACCTTGTATCTAGCAACATTTCCACCCACATTTTCTTGTCCCTCCTATGTCCTTTTTTTAAAAAAAGAAATTATTTATCTAATTTGGTGTACCGTCAAATTGGATCCAACTGGCACAGGAGGAGTTTGACCCTCCTCCAGCAGAGTATCTGTTGAATTTGAACCACACACCTTTGGGATTGTAGTGCAACTTCTTGCCACTAGGCCACCAGAGCTCCCTGCCTGTGTCTTTTTTTTTTTTTTTTTAAGACCTCAGATCTCTAGTATTGGATTAATCATATCCTTACTACATAACACAATCCCATTACTGGTATATACATACACAAATAAAAGTAAGTAGTTGCATTTAGTTAGTTATTTTTAATTATGTTATGAACACTCAGAAAGCCACCATTATAAATAAACATTAGATATTGACAATTATGCCTTACCATTTGTTCTCTTTTTCTCATCCTAATTTTAGGGCCCCCTTCAGACTTCCATTAGAGACAAACTTTATCCTGAACTCTATATTCATTATTTTCTTGTCAGTATTGCTTTATTTAAACTACATGCAATGTAGGACTAAGAAATCTTGGTAGCATATTGTATAACTTGTTGGGCCACTAACAGAAAGGTTGGCTGCTCAAAGCCACCAGCCACTTTGCAGCAGAAAAATGTACAGCCTCCTTTCATAAATGTTTACAGACTCAGAAACCTAGCGAAGAGTGTCCATGAGTTGGATCAACTCAATAGCAGTAGAATTTTTGTCTTTTTTTTTTTTTCCTTTTTAGAGAATGTGTATATCTGATCCTGAAGAGCCCATTTTTCTTTCTTTCTTTTTAAATCCCATGAAAAGATATCAGGGGCTATATAAACTTTGAGAATTAGTTTTATTGTCTCATATTTTTTAAAATTTTTTATTGTATTTTAAACTGATTTATCTACAAAGATTGAATACATTGCTTTTCACACCAGATCTTCCCATTTCCTTCACGACCACACGCAACTATCAAATTGTGCGAACCTGCCCATCTTTAATTTAATATTAATTTGCTATGATTCCCTTATATTTCAAGTTAATATGTTGTTGTTGTTGTTGTTTGTGCCATCAAGTCGACTATGACCTATAGCAACCCTTTGTACAGCAGCTCTGAACCCTGCCTTGTCCTGAGCCAGTCTCACTAATTCCAAGACACCAACCTCCATTTCCCCAATTACTTTATCATTCTGTCTCATCCAGGGTCTTCCCCTCCTCCTTTGTCCCTCCACCTGTCCAAATATTATGTCCTTTTCCAAGGATCCGTCTCTCCTGGCCACATGCCCAAAGTGTGAGACAGAGCTTCAAAATCCTTGCCTACAAGGAGAAACTAGGTTTTACCCTCTCTAAGACAGATCTATTTGTTTTCTTGGTGGTGTATGGTATGTTCAAGACTTTTCTCCAGCACCACAACTCAAAGGCATCAATTCTTTTTATGTTATCCTTAGTCATTGTCCAACTATTTGATGAATAGCAAGTAATTGGTAATTGTGAAGACCCTGGCCTGGATTAGGCTTACCTTGGTCTCTATAGACGTTGCAGAGATCCCTGACAGCAGATTTTCCCAGTGCAATTCATTATCTTATTTCCTGACTTCTGGTGTTAAGAGAGTTGATTGTGGAGCCAAGCAAGCTGTACTTGTTAACAACCTCAATCTCTTCTCCATCATGGTGCTGCCAATTGGCCCAGTGGTGAGAATCTTTTTTTTCTTCATGTTGAACTTCAATTATATTGAAGACCTTCTGCAGCAAGTGCTTCAGGTCTTCAGTTTCAGCAAGCAAGAATGTATTATCTGTAGAATGTAAGTTGTTGATGAGTTTTGCTCCAATCCTGATATCACATCCCTCCTCATAAAGTCCTGCTTCCCAAATGATTTGTTCTGCATATATATTGAAAAGGTATGGAGACAGGATACATCCCTGACACACTCCTTTTCTGATTTTAAACCATTCACTGTTTCCCTGCTCTGTTCTAAGGATTGCTTCCCGGTCCAAGTACAGGTTTCGCATAAGCACAATGAAGTGTTCTGAGATTCCCATTTTCCTCAAGGTTAGCCACAATTTGTTGTGACCCAGACAGTCAAATGCCTCTGCCTAGTCAATGAAACACATATACACATTCCTCTGGTACTCTGCTTCCTGCAAAGATCCATCTGACATTGGCAATAATGTCTTCAGTGCCACGATCTCTTCTAAAACAAGTTTGCATTTCTGGTAGTTCTTTGCCAATGTACTATTCAAGTCGTTTCTGGATAATCATGAGCAGTATTTTGCTAGTGTGTGGTATTTGTGATACTGTTGAATAACTTCCACACACTACCAAGACACCTTTTTTGAAATGGGAATAAATATAGATCTCTTCCAGTCAGTTGGCCAGGTAGTTGTCCTCCTGGTAAGCACATCTAGGACAGCATCTGTTTACTGAAATCTGTCAATTGGTGTTCCATCAATTCCTGGGGCTTATTTTTTTTTCCAAGTCCTTCAGAGCAGCCTCAATTTCCTCCTTCATCATCATTGCCTCTTGATCATATGTTGTTTCTTGAAATTCTTCTGTGTCAGCCAATTCTTTTTGGTACAGTGACTTTATATACTCCTTCCATCTTCTTTAAATGCTTCTTAACTCATTTCATATTCTTCCAGGGTAGTATATTTACTTTGACACATAAAACTGTATCATGTGATTATTCCACAATTGACTCACCCATAATAATGCTATGGATGAACATTTAAATAGTTTCAGGTTTTGTTTTCTCTTTTCTAAAGCCTTAGGCAGTGATACTTTGAACACTCTTGCCTCTATCTTCAAATATTTAGGTTACAGTATATACAAATTATAACATTTAGAAAATATTACCAAGCTACTATCCAATGACCTATGAACATGATTTGGGTTAGACTTCTAAGCAGTTTATCAGCTAAGCAACTACAAAATAATATCTTACTGTGGCCTCGTTTGAATTTCTAGGATTAAAGATGTCTTGGCCATATATTTCTGCTGTGAGATGTGTATTTATGCCTTTGCCTTTTTTTTTCCTGACTGATGGTACTTTTCCTATTGATTTGAAAGGTAGTTTTTTTATATATCCTCAAGGGAACGCTGGTGGAACAGTCTATGGAGAGCTGCACTGTTAACCTAACGGTGGTCGCTCTGGCAGTTCAAATCTAGTGCTGTTCCATGGGAGAAAGCTAGAAAATGTCTGTTCTTTCAGAGGCTGTAATTTTATAGCTCCTGCAAACCTACTGTAGGGCCAACTGTGAGTGGATTTCAAATCCATGGAAATGAATTTGAAGGGGTGGTTTTGTTTTTGTTGTTTGATGTATTCTCTACATTAATTGCTAAAGCCCAGGTTAAAAAATTACTTTTTTCTTGAATTTTAGAGTTAAGGCAATAAATAGAAAAACATTTTCTGAATGTGCCCTGGATGTGCTCATCAAGTTGTGCCAAGAAATCTGGAGAACGACCACTTGGCCAACTGACTGGAAGAGATCGATATTTGTTCCTATCCCAAAGAAAGGTGACCCAACAGAAT
>NW_006399788.1:4723741-4743367 GCF_000299155.1 Elephantulus edwardii | reverse complement strand
GTGTCAGAGACAGTGCGATTGGCACAGGACAGAGCGGGGTTTAGGGCTGTTGTACATAGGGTCGCTATGAGTCGCAGGCGACTCGACGGTACATAACAACAACGACGACATATTTATTTTCCTGTGTTTAAAAAGAATTCTTTGAAGCATAAGAGTTTTTAATTTAATATATTCAAATATTTCTTTATTCTTTAGTTCATTTAAATGAATAAGTACATAATAAAATTTTTGCAATTTTTCATTGTAGACTCTTACACAGTTTTTGTTAGTTCCATCCTTAGTTTATAACACTATTTTTAATTAAATTTTACAATTATTTGGCTACAGGATTTGTATATCTTTTGTTTCACACATACCTTCATTCACATTATGTTTCATACAATCATTCTCATACATTGTGTTTTAGAAAATTAATCACCATTGATCTATGCTCACTCTTACCCCAGCTTTTCAAGTCCCCTCTGGATCTTTCCTAATTCCTTCACCCCCTTCGTCCACACACCAAACTCTGCAAATCTTCGATTTCCCTCCTCAGCCCTTCTGTCCCCTTCCCTTCCCCCTTTAGACTTCTATACGTATCTTACTAGTTATCCTTCTATTTTTACAATAATGGTCTTATGCAGTATTTGTCCTTATGAAACTGTGTTAGTTTACTTCTCTAGCCTCTCCCATATTATACAGTATTTTTTAAAAAATCATTGCTCCTGAGTGTTGCATAGTATTACATCATCTGACACTGTTTTGTATATTGTCTTCTGTTTATATTTTCTGATATATTATGTTGTTGTTGTTGTTATGTGTCATCAAGTCAACTGTAAGCATCAAGTCATAGTGACCCTATGCACAATAACTCTGAACTCTGCCCTATCCTGAGATAGACACAGCTACTTTTGAAATTCTATTCTAGTAATTTATCTGTTTCAAATAACAATAATTACACCTCAGATTACCTTCACTGCTGTGCAAAGCTCTGGAAGAAGCTCTGGTGGTTTAGTGGTAAGGAGTTGCACTGTCAATCCAGTGGCATAGTCTGAATCCACCAGATGCTCCATGAGAGAAAAATAGGCAATGTCCTCCCACATGATTTATTGCCTCTAAAAATTGGCTATTTGGTTAGCTATGGGTCAATTGCTACTTAGCTTTATTTAACAACAAAAACACTAATCTGCAGATTCTTTTATATTATCTATTAAAAAGACCATATAAGAGCTCTGAGGCCTAATAGTAAGAAGCTGAGCTGAGATCTAGAAAGCACATGGTTTAAAGCTACCAGCTGCTCTGTAGGAGAAAGATGGGCAGTCTCCTCCCATGCAATTAACTGCCTCTGAAAACCCCCTGAAGGGTTAGCTATGGGTTGGTTTTGACTTGATGGCACGTAACAACAGCAATCTTTGAATGCTGCTACATCTTTCTTCCAAGTACACTGTTAAGGCCAAAGCATCAACCTTTGATTAGGCAGCTAAATGGTGAACCACTGCTCTACTAGGCTCCTTAAGAATGCTATAAGATTATATTTTATCTATATTTTAAAGCAGATATTCCTTATGAGTTAAGGGAGGTTCTGTTAATTATTAACTTGATTAGAATTTATTGAATGATAATTTTATGAATAGGTACAAATTTTATTGGATTATTTCCCATCATTTATTCTCTATTAATCTCTTAGTGCTTGAGTTATAGATATTGATTTGCAAAATGGTAAATTATTCTGGCAAATTTGGAATAAAATAAATTTGGTCAAGATATAAACTGCCTTTTAAAAATATGTTCTTAGATTATGTGTGCTTAACTTTCTAAGAATATTTGCATTTTTATTCAAAAGTATATTTTGTGGGGTTTTAATTTGTTTGATTTTGTTTTTACTTTCTTAGAACAACTTGGAGTGATTTAGGTACTTTGGTTATGTCAACATGTAAATCAATGCACTATCAACATGTAATATCAATACCCTGGGGAATATACTCTCTTTTTTTCCTATTTTCTGGTAGCATTTGGATAAAATTTTTATAGTATATTACTTACAATATACTAGAATTTTGGTAAGCAGTGGGAGAAGGAATAGCAACCTTCTCCTGTGCAATTTACTCCCTCCAAAACCTGCTGGAGAGTCAGCAATGAATTCGTTCCAACCTGATGCTATACAATAGCAAACAAAATTGCTACAAGAAGAAGATTTGATGGTGTAGTAAGTTAAGTTTTTGGTTGCTATCCAAAAAGCCATTGCTACATACCATTGAGTCCAACAGGTAGTGACAACATACCTGAACTCCGTGTCACCTTCATCATTCCTCACACACTTGAGCCCATTGCTATAGTCACTGTATCAAGCCATTGCATTGAGGGTCTTTTCTTTCTCTGTTTCACTGACCCTCTACTTTTCCAAGCTTGATGTCACTTTTCAAAGAATAGCCTCTCCTGATAATATACCCTAGGTCGTGAGGAAAAGTTTCACCATTTCTCCCTCTAAGTACCACTCTGGCCTTACTTTCTCCAAGACATATCTATTTCTTCTTTTGGCAATCTATGAGATATTCAGTACTCTCCTTTAACACCACGTTTCAAAGGTATCAAATATTTTCTTTTTCTATTGCTTGCTTAAAATATATTTTGCATTGTGTTTCACACTATTCTTTATTCACATTGTTTCATACAGTCATTCTTACTCATTATGTTTTATAAAATTAATCACCATTGGACTTTGCCCATCATTACCCTATCTTTTTTGCCAGCATCTTTCCCCTTACCCCCCATCAAACTGTGGTTTCGCCCCTACCTATCCTCAACCTTTCATTCCTAATTCTCCCCTCCCTTGAGTTCCCATATATGTTTTAATAGCTATCCTTCTATTTTTGCAATAATGGTCTTATGTATTATTTGTATTTATGAGATTATTAGTTCACTCAGCATAAAGCTCTCCGGCCTCTCCCAAGTTATGTAATATTTTCTGAAATTGTTGCTCTTGAGGGCTGCATAGAATTCCATTGTGTGAATGTACCACAATTTCTCAATCCTTTTGGTGTGGTTGGACATTTGGGCTGTTTCCATGTTCTTGCAGTGGTGAATAATACTGCTATGAACATTACTGTACCAATCTCCATTTTTATTTCAGTTCTAATTTCCTTGGGATGTCCTAGGAGTGGAATAGCTGGGTCATATGGAGTTTCTATGTTCAATTTTTTTGAGGAAATGTCAAACTGTCTTCCAGAGTGGTTACACTATTTTACAATACCACCAATAGTGTATGAGATTTCCCACCTCTCCTCATTCTCTCCAACATTTATTGCTTGCTTTGCCCCTGCTACTAGGATGAGATGATATTCATATGTCATCCTTCTGAGGAAGTCTCTACTCCCACCTGCAGGATCAGGCAGGACTTAGATAAGTTGTACATAGTTGTTGCTGTTGTTTTGTTAAGTATCAAAATTTACTCACAGCTGATCTTCCGGGGGGTTTTCAGAGGCTGTAGATCACACTGGAGGAGACTGCCCATATTTCTTCTACTGTGCAGCTGCTTTCTTCTGCAGTACAGCTGGTAGCCTTTGAATTGACAACACAACTCCTTAACCACTAGGCTGCCAGAATTTCCTATTTGTACATAGAAAAGGTTGTTATTAATTAGAATTGACTTGATGACACCTAACAACAACAACAGTAAGCTGCATTCCCACCCTACTCTCCTCATCTCCTTCTCCTCAATATATGCCTTTTCTCTGTTGTTGTTATGTGCCATCAAGTTGCCTGTGACTCATAGTGACTTTATGTACAACAGCCCTAAACGTTACTCTATCCTGTGCCAATCTTCTTGTCTCCGACACAACTATTCATATTACTCCAGTGACTGAATCAATCCATCTTACCCAGGGTCTTCCTCTCCTGCGCTGTCCCTCTGCCCTCCCAAGCATGACATCCCTCTCCAAGGACTGGTCCCTCCTTGAAACACGTCCAAAGTATGTCAGATGAAGCTTCAGAATACTTCCCTCTAAAGAGAAGACTGGCTTCACCTTCTCCAGGATGAATTTGTCTGTTTTTCTAGCAGTCCGTGGTATATTCAATACTCTTCTCTAGCACCACAGCTCAAAGGCATCAACTCTCCTTCTATCATCCATAGTCATTGTCCAGTTCTCTGAAGCATTTTTGCAAATTGCAAAGACTGTGTCCCGTATCAGGCTTATCTTAGTCTCCAGATTGACATCGTTGCTCTTCAGTACTTTGGAGATGTCTCTGTAGAGCCAAGCAAACTGATGCTGTGAACAATCTCAATCTCTTCATCATCTATCATGATGCTGCCAATTGGCTCAGTGGTGAGATCTTTGTTTTCTTGATGTTAAGCTTCAATCCACATTGAAGGCTGCAGTCGTTAGTTAACCTTCTATAGCAAGCGCTTCAGGTCCTCTTCAGGAAAAAAAAAACAAACCAAAAAAAAACCAAAACAAACAAACAAACAAAAAACCCGAAACACAACAAAAACCCCCACCAAAAAACAAAAAAAAAATTTGGCAATTTGAGGTTTTAGTATGCTCTAATCTAGGTGTTTCAACTCGACCAATAGGGGAAGATCATGATCATTTGCTACACATCTGAGAGCTAGACAGTGAATAAGCATGACAGTAGAAGAATTGATGCCTTTGAAATATGTTTTTGGAGAAGAGTACTGACTATCTCACTGACTGCCAAAAAACAACAGATATATTTTAAAGAAAGTACAGCCGAAGTGCTCCTTGGAAGCAAAAATAACAAAGTTTCATCTCTCACACTTTGGGCATGTTGCTGGGAAAGGCTATTACTTGGAAATGATCACTATCCTTGGAAAGGTGGAGGATAAACAAAAGAGAGGAAGCGCCTCAGTGAAATAGATTGACACAGTGACTGCAGCAATAAGCGTGGTCAGAGATTGTGAGGATGGCACAGTATAGGGCAGTGTTCAAATCTGTTGGTCATACATTCGCTATGAGTTGTACTCAACTCAGAGGCACTTAAAAAAAAACCCAACCCAACAACCCAAAACACAACAACAGTATCGTTGCTAACAGCAATAAATTTCCCTTGAAGCACTACTTTTATTTTATCCTACAGTTAATTTCTGTATGTAGTGGTTTTATTATCATTCAGTTGACTGTATTTCCAGTATAATCACTTCTTAACTTGTAAATTAAGTTCAATGAATTTTTAGATTTCTACGTTGTTATAATTTACGTTTATTTTTGTTATAAATATTTAACTTAAATGGGTTATGATCAGAACTCATGGCCTTATGATATGTAATTTGAATTTTGTTGAGGCTTTTTGGTGAGTTTTGTGGGTAAATAAGTTTGTAAATATTTCATATAAGATTGAAAATGTATATTACATAGTTGCTGGATGAAGAGCATGATTATATTCATTAAGCCAAGTTGCTTAATTGTGAAATTCATATTTTCTTTATGCTTGCTAGTTTTTCTATGCTTGATTTATCAATAATGTACAGAGATTTGTTGAAATCTGCTACTATAATGATGATGCATCAATTTTTTCCCTGAAGATTTATCAATTTTCCTTTGTTGAGATTGTTTTCTGTTTTAGGTTGTTTTATTAAGATACATATAGTTTTTAAAACTGCTATATATTCTTTAATGAAACATTTTATCATTATGAAGTAAGTACCCTTTATTATTTTTCATAATAGTATATTTTAAGAAGTAGTAAAGTATTTGTATCAATTTTCTATTGCTTAGAATTTGATTAGTTTGTTTTCTTCATACTTACACTTTCAACATTTCTGTCCTTGTTTTAGTGAAACCTTTTTCAGATAACATGAGCAGTAATTTAAAAAATTCAAACTATCTGTTTTTTATTAATAATGATCTACAGTATATTTGTTGCAATTCTTGCGTGTGTGGGCCTGTTTCTATAATTTTGATTCATTATTTCAATTTTCCAGTATTTTCTGCTTATGCAAATTTTGAACACCTTTATATATGTCTTCTAAACATCTTCAGAGTTAATCTCTGGTTTATATAGTACTTTATTCTAAACTGTATTCAGTGCTACCCTTTCTGCAGTAGTTCACCTAAGATTTTATATGTATAAAATATTATTTTACCGTGCCTTCAAAATATGAAAGACAGTGATGGAATATAAAACTCTAAGTTTTATGTTCTTTCTATTTAATGTTGTGAAAATACTATTATATTGTCTTCTTGCTTTTAAAAAATATTTTATCAGTTAGCGTCTTGCTTCTTTGAATGTTATCTACTCATTCTCTTTATAAGATGTTAGAATCTTTCATATATATTTATTCTTAAGGTTTTTTTATAATGTATTTCAAGGTGATCTTTATCTTTTCTCTGATATTCTATGGAGTTTTTCTATCTACAATAGTTTTCTTTTCAATTTAAGAATATGTTAAATATACATTTCTTCTTGTCTATTTTCTTTCTTCTTAGAACTTATTTTTATCTGTATCTACATATAATTTATTTTCAATCTCTCTTAGTCTTTCTTTTACATTTTCCATTAATTTTTATTTTCACTTTTTATTTTGAGAGATTACCTCAATCTAGTCTTCCAATTCACAAATTCTTTTCTTAGCTCAATTCCTTCTGTTATTTATTGCATGTGTAAGTCCACATACACTATCAGTATTGCTATATTCCTTTTTATTATTATTATTTAATTTAGTTTGTTAGTATTTCTATGTTCTTGCTGTTCTTTTGGAGAAGGATGGGCAATCTCTTCCTGTGCAATTTACAGCCTCTGAAAACCCACTTGAGAGTCAGCTATGAGTCAGTTCAGACTCGATAGTAACTAACAACAGTGACAGCAAGCCAGATACATTTTCTTTTGTTATTTTTAACTTTCTTATTCTTATTTACTATTACTAATATCTTCCCTTATTTTTGTCTCTTTCTTAAAAATGTTCAAAATTTGGCACTAAGGCAAAGCCTAATTTCAAGTCTTTTCAATGCGGTCATTAAATATTTTCCAGTCTTATTCAAAGGTTATCTAAATTTCTAAGAGAATGTACCTTGACTTTCTGTTTATAATTAATGGGACTCATGCTCAGTAAAGTTAGAGTTTACTTTGTAGATGATTGGTAAAAAAAAAAAACCACCAAAAAAACAAACAAACAAAAAACAATAACAAAACAAAACAACAACAACAACAAAAAAAACCAAAACCCCTGATATTCGCATAAGAGATGAAGCTAATTTGAAAGATCATGGTTTTATTGTCCTGTAGGACATTAATCAGTTCTGTACCTGGTTTGGTGAGCATAGTCTAGTGATACTTTGATTACAGAGTCAAACTCTGAATGTCTCATTTAAGCTAATTTTATTCTCAGACTGATTTTACTGAACTAAACAAATTTGCCTAAAAACAGATTTTGCAGTCTCTTGTAATATGTTTATTAGCGTAACTTTGAATAGTGGACAATTATTTTCTAACAATATTTTTAACATGCTTTGTAATTCAACATACTGATTTTACCCTGTAAATATCTGCTTGTTTTGGTTTGTGTGTTCATTTTGCCTTAAAGATATTGGTGTTGCTGTTATGTGTCGAGGAGTCAAATATGACTAATAGCAACTCAGTGAACCCTGTCCTATCTTGCACCATCCTCATCATCTCTGACATACTGGAGTCCATTGCTGCAGTCACTCTGTAAGTCCATCTTATTGAAGGTCTTCCTCTTGCACTGATCCTCCACCTTTCCAAGCATGTCTCTTTCCAACCACCTCCTAACCACATCCCCAAAATATGTGAGACCACACTTCATCATCCTTGTCTCTAAGAAGTACTCTGACTGCCTTTCTTCAAAACACAGCTATTTGTTATTTTGACAGTCTGGGATATCCAATACTCTTCTCCAAAACCATATTTCAAGTGCATCAATTGCTCTTCTATCATATTTATTCATTCTCTTGTTCTCCGACACAAGTAAGTGATTAAAAAGACCATCACTTGAATCAGGTGCACCTCAGTCTTCAGACTGACATGATTGCTCCTCAGTACGTTGGAGAAGTTCTTGATGGCAGATTTGTCCAATACAGTGCATCTGCTTATCTCCTAACAGCTACTACCAAGATTGTTGATTATGGATTCGAGTCAGATAAAATCGTTGTTAATTTCAATCTTTTCTCTATTTATCATGCTGTTGCCTGTCAGCCCTATAGTAAGGATTTATGCTTTCTTAATGTTGAGATATAATCCATATTGAAGGCTGTGCAGTCCTTGATCTGCAGAAAGCATTTCAAATCCTCACTTTCAGCAAACAAGGTTGTCATCTGTATAATGCAGATTGTCATTGAGTCTTTCTCCTATTTTGATTCCACATTTTTCTTCAGAGAGCCCAGCTTCTCAGTTGATATGCTCAGGCATACACACTGAATAACTACGGAGAAAGGATATAACCCTAATATACACCCCTTTTTAACAATTATTTTAAACCATGCAGTGGCATTGTAATATGAGTATGGAGGAAGGGTAGATCTGAATACCCCAGAAAACCAAGGTCATCCCAAAATCCATCTAAATAGCTTCTCAAATCAGATTTTCCAGTCTATCTTTTTTTCATATGAGGAGAAATGGTACTAGGAACACTCCTATAATACTAATTCATTTGCCTGGAGAAAAGGAGGATATTTTGGTTTTAGCTAATTCCTTCTCCTTGTACTGTATTTATTTCAGAGACTACATGGTCCAGAGTCTGGTTCCTTGCAAGTGAAGGGACAGGCAGTGCTTTCCCAAAGGCAAGGGTGGAGAAGAAAGAGAAATACAACATCATCTGGCTGTCACCTCATTGAGTTTTCCTCTATAGTTCTCCCAAGGTTGATCTATGTGAGGGAGCCCTCAGAGGGAATAAAAATTAGCACAAGAACCACTAAGTGGTTTCTTGCTTCCTCATTGCCTGCACAGCAGATAGTCCTAAAAAGTTACTAGTCAACTTGACCTTGAAATTGGGCCTCTTTGCCATAGATAGCTCTGTGTGACTGCCTCAGCTGATGCTTTTACTGCTGATAACCAGGTGGGAACCTCATTACTATTAAGTTGGAACTGATTCCTCTAATAGGTTTTCAGAGGAGATAAATTGCATGAAAGGATATTGTCCATCTCTCTCCCATGGAGCAGTTGCTGGATTCAAGCCTTTGGGTTGGTATCAAAATCCTTGGAAAAAGATATCATGCTGGGGAAGGTAAAGGGTCAAAGAAACAAAAAAAAGACTCTCAATGAAATTGATTGACATGGTGACAGTAACAATGAATTCATATCTCACAGATTGTGATGAATAACCAAGACAAGGCAAGGTTCAGACTTGTTTTTCATGATTGGTATGTGTCTTAGTTGATTTGATCATAACTAGTATCAACAATAATCCAGATAGTATCAATGCCCTATTGTAATTCGTATCTCACAATACTGGCTGTAGATATGGGGACAATGCTTTCCACTTGTCTAAATGATACCCAAGGTGGTATAGACTCTATAACAAGTTACACTGTGGTCCCGTCAAAAATTCATCTCTATTCAGAATCTGTGAAAGTGACTATTTTTTTTAAATAAGTCTCTCTATAGATACAATTATCCTGAGATGAGATCATCCTGACTTGCAGGCTGGGTTTAGAAGGGGTCGTGGTACTAGGGATATTCTAGCTAATGTTAGGTGGATCTTGGCAGAAAGCAGAGAATACCAGAGGAATATCTATCTGTGCTCCTTTGACTATGCAAAGGCCTTTGACTGTGTGGATCACAACAAGCTGTGACTGACTCTGAGAAGAATGGGAATCTCAGAACATTTTATTGTGCTTATGTGAAAACTATACTTTAACCAAGAAGCAGTCATCAGAACAGAGCAGGGAGACACTACATAATTTAAAAAATTGGGAAAGGTGTCTGCCAGGGATGTATTCTATCTCCATACCTTTTCAATCTATATACAGAACAGATCACCTGGGACACTGGGCTGTAAGAGAAGGAATGTGGCATCAGGATTTCAGGAAGATTCGTCAACAAGCTGTATTATGAAGATGACAATCCTCTGCTTGCTGAAACTACAGACGATCTGAAGCACCTGCTGCAGAAGGTCAAGGACTGTACCCTTCAATATGGATTGAAGCTCAACATCAAGAAAACAAAGATTCTCACCACTGGGCCAATTGGCAGCATCATTATGGATGGTGAAGAGATTGAGATTGTTAACAGTTTTAGTTTACTTGGCTCCACAATCAGCATTCTTAGTACCAGCAGCCAGAAAGTCAAGAGACAAATTGTATTGGGAAAGGCAGATATCAGGGACCACTCCAGAGTACTAAAGAGCAACAATGTTAATCTGGATACTACGGTACTATGGTATGCCTGATCCAGGCCATAGTCTTCACAATTGCTTGCTATGAGTCAGAGAACTGGAGAATGACTAAGGATGATAGAAAGAGAATTGGTGCCTTTGAGCTGTGGTGCTGGAGAAGAGTGTTGAATGTACCAGGGACTGCTAGAAGAACAAACAGTTTCATCCTGGAGAGGGTAAAACCAGGCTGCTCCTTGGATGCAAGGACTCTGAAGCTTCATCTGACATACTTCGGACATGTTACAAGGAGGGACTGGTTCTTGGAGAGGGACATCATATTTGGGAGGGTGGAGGGACAGTGCAGGAGAGGAAGACCCTCAAAGAAATGGAATGATTCAGTGACTGGGCTAATGGGGGGTAGGTGTGTCAGAGACAATAAGATTGGCACAGAATAGAGCAGGGTTTAGGACTCTCGTACTATGAGTCTCATAGTACTCTCATTATGAGTCGCAAGTGACTTGATGGCACATAATAACAACAACAAACCTAGAAAGGTGTTAAAACCAATCACAAGTATTCTCATGAAAGAAGAGAGGACACAAGAACAGAAGTAGGTTATGTGAGAATGAAAGCAGGGATTGAGGCTACAAGCCAAGGAATTCTGAGATCCTCAGAAGCTGGAAAAGGAAAAGGACAATTCTCCCCTAAAGTCTTGTGGCCTGGGTGCCTGTGAGGGCATACATTTCTGTGATCTTAAACTACAATTTTGTTGTAATTTGTTATGACCACCTTAGGAAATTAACACTGATAACTAAGACCCAGCACTGAGCATCAATGTCTTTGCTAAAAGTTCAGCATGAGAAAGGGAAGACAATCACAGAGAATAAGTTATGCACAGGTCTAAAGACTATTGACTATGCCAGGGACTACCACAAGATTGGCTTAGTGGGAAGAAACTGCACTGCAATCCCAAAGGAACGTAGTTTGAATCTACCAGTTGCTCCATGGGAGAAGGATGGGCAATCTCCTCCCATTCAATTTACTGTCTCTGGAAACCCACTGGAGTGTCATCTATGGGTTGGTTCTGATGTGATAGTATGCAACAACAACAACAAACCAAAGGACAAACAAATCTGTCTTGGATGAAGTACAGCCAGAACATTCTCTAGAAGTGGACATATTGAGACTTCATCTCATATCCTTGGGCATGTTTTCAGGAGGGATCTTTTCCAGAAGCAGGACATCATGATTGAAAAAGTAGAAGGTGGGAGAGAGGAAGGCTCTCAGTGAGGTAGATTTGACACAGTGACTACGACAATGGGCTTGAGCACAGCAGAGCTTGTGGGGGTGGCACAGGGCTGCGTGAGGCTTCGTTCTGCTGTGCAATGGGTCATCACAAGCTAGCACCACTTGAAGGATGCCTAACAACACCACAGTCTATTTAGAGTCGCTATGAGTTTGCATCAATTTTATAATAATGGATTTTCCCAGATCCACAGGCAACTTCCCTGAACTAGTTCCTCACTAGGGCCACTTCCTGCCTTTTTCTGTCCAGAAGCAACGTTTTAAAGTTGTCATGATATGTGAGGATGGGGGTGACAAACAAACAAAATCACTGGACCCCACGTGCCATTAAGTCTGTTACAACGCATGGAGATTCTAAGTATGTCAGAGTAGAACAGTGCTCTATACGTTTTCCAGAGACTGATTTTTGGAAAGTAGATTGTTTGAGCTTTCTTTTAAGGTGCCTGCTCATGGGCAGACTGAAACCTCCAACCTTTCTGTTAACACCAAACCACATGCATCATTCAGTGGCTCCTCTTGGTGGTTCAACTGTACTCACAACTGAGAGAGAAGAGGAAGTTGTTTTTTCCCATACAGCTGTCTAAGTTCAAATGTTTAAATAAAACCTTCCAGTTGCCAAATTGGGTTTTCTTTCTTTTCATGACAAGTCTGCTGCCACCTACAGACTCTGAACTCTAATACTATCAGTTATCAAATTATCCCACAGTGTATTTTCTACAGTCAGGGATTCTCAGTAGTGAAAAGCAATGTGTTTGGCACATGGAGTGCTCTGCACTCAAAACCCTTCATTTGGATTTTCAAGGCTTCACAACCCCATCTTAGAATCTGGTGAGACCCAGGGTTACTAAAAAACACAAAGTTCCTAAAAAAATGTGTTATGTTTGGTTCATTTGTAGAAATAGAAACAATTAATGAAATACATTTTTCTGATGATAAAGGGAACGCAAAATATGCAACTTTGTTTGAGGAAGACTGAGAAAAAAAGAACACAAACTTTGAGATTTTTTTAGGTTAATGGGATTTACATTACAGTTATAGGTAGAAAGAAAGGTAAGATTTTTTTGTTCTTGAAAACATACCTTTCAGTGCTATTTTATAGTAAATGTCTTAAAGTTTTGATGCAGTTATATATCCATCTGCCTATACCTTCATCACTTCTCTAAGGGGAAAAATATCCTATTTCTATATCTTCAGAACTTCAGAGGGAAAGAATGATACCAATTGCTAGGGGCAATTTCACTGCTGAAAGAAACACTGATAGTTCATGTGCATTTCACATTGTAGTAGAATCTATTTGGGAGGAGAACTGCTTCCTTCTGTTATTGATTGTAAGGAGAAATTTTCTCTCTCATCTTCTTAAAGAATGATAGTTATGAGGTACCAATTCCATTAGGGTGTGGTGGGGGGGGGTGAAGTGAGACCATGACTGGGAGGAAGATAAAGACTTAAAGCAAGGAAAGAGCAGGGAAGCCAGAAGGAACATCAAGGCTGTCCCTTTAATTAGCTGCAGCCCCAGCTGGGCCAAGACAGAAGACAGCTGCTACCAGGGAATTGGTGCAAAGATTGGTGAGTAGATGCTGGATGAGTCAGAGACATGCTGCTAAGCTTGTTCTCTCCATCTGGAGCACACTTTCCCATCTCCAACTACAGGCATCCAAGAGGTCTTTTAAGGCTCACCTAAGAGCATGGCTTTTCTATAAAATCTTTGTTGATCACTCCACACCACCCCCCAACACTTTAAACCTCAAGGCAATTGATTTGCAAATTTTCTAATTTATTATATTCTACTTTCTTCTTGCCTTCGCTTCTCTCCTTTCCAGCCCTCCTCTTGTTTTTTCTCCACTTATTACAAGATTCTTCAGGGTGAAAAAAAATGGGCTTTTTATTGTCTATATTGTGTCTCGTATGCGATAGTTTCTGAAGAAAGACATGTTATGGAAGTTAATTTCAAACCCAAAGATCAAATGAAGGTTAGATTGGGTTGTGCTATGCCAGAAATAAGTGCAAAGAGTATCAAATTATAATTCTCTATTCATTTCTTCTAAGCACTAGTTTTAATGTATGTCTTGTAATGATTACTTGCAATTTAGACAAAGCTACATTTTAATTAAAAAAGAAATTAAAAAAGCCATGCTACTCCCTATTATACATGCCTATTACTAAAATCAGGCTGTTTTCACCACATGACCATATCTAGTTGCCATCACCTAAGGATAGTACTATAACAACAGGCTTTAAGAAGCTTCCATGAATGATGATATAATGTTTAAACACTCTTATGTTTTCTTGGGAGTTTGATACTGTCGCTCAGTGAGACAGATTGATATAGTAACTGATAATGGATTTAAGCACAACAGAGACTTTAAGAATCGCAGAGGATTGGGCAGGACTTTATTCTGTTGTATACAGAAGTGCTATGAGTCAATTTGAGGGCATGTAACAAACCCAAAGAACTTACGATTCCATGATTATTCTTATTTATATAGAAGTATTCATGAACATTTATTGTTTTCTAAATCTAGTTAACAAAGTATGACACTTGTCTAAATATTTTGTGTTTGTTTACTGAGACAATTTTAATAGGCACATGAGGAACCTCAGGCATATGGAAGATACATAACTGTTACAGGCAAGATCCAAATCCTTCCAGAATCCACTCTTTTTTTTTAATTTTTATTTTGGATTTCCATTTGTTCATTGTTGCATTTTTCTCCCTGCCCGTCCCTCCTCCCCAGTTCGTGCTTCTCTTTGAAGAGTAAAAGAAAATTTTTTTCATTGCTATACAATCCCCGCTACCCCCTCCCCCAGTACACTCCACTATGCAACCTTCATTCTGGACTCTCGTCATAACCATAATATCCAATCATATATTGCTTTTAAACTTTTCTCTCCCTCATCTGTTTCAATGCAGTATACATAATTTATCCAATTGTTCTCAGTCTCACCCCAACCCTGATGTCAGTCCCTTCTACAACAGTGGCACTATGCAGTATTTGTCCTTTTGTGACTGAGATATTTCACTCAGCATAATGAATCCACTGTTGAACATGATGTTCTCTTGCCCCTTGGTGCCTTGGCACTTTCCAAAAATGCTTCTAATCATAAAAGACAGTGATAAAAATGTGAAGGCACTGGGCTATGTTAGAATATGGTGACACAGGGACTCTTTATCAAGGGCCTTCTTTCTGAAGAATTGGAAATTGTATGTTCATGGCATTGTGATTCTTAGTGGACTCTGGAGACATTTCTATTATTTACCAGTTGTATAATCTTGAACAAATCTCTGAAACTCTCTAAACTTTATTTTTCACTGTGAACAATGATATCAGTTTGAAGACTAAGGTGCACCTGGTCTTCTCAATCACTTATTATGCATTAGAGAGTTAGACAATGAATATGAATGATAGAAGAAGAATTGATGATGTTTTTGAATTGTGGTGTTGAAGAGGAGAACTGAATATCCCCTGTTGTTGTTGCTGTTATTGTTGTTGTTGTTAAGTGCCATCAAGTCATAGAACACTCACAGGGACCTTATGAACGAAAGACCTGAACATTTGTATAACTTTCATCATTTCTCCAAGTTCACAGAGTTTCTACAGGCAAGCTATTTCGGAGGCAAGCTATTTCAGAAGTGAATGCCACTCCTGCTTCCAAGCTTGTTTTCTACCATGGATGATCTTCATTGCATTTGACATATCAGTGTCACAGTGTTTAACATCACAGCAACCACAAGTTACCTTTGTACAGAAAATAGACCAGTGCTGTACTACTTTGCAGGATGTTTGACCAAAACGAATTAAAACTCTGTATAAGGTCCACAGGTTAAAATCACCCACCTTTGACTTGGCAGCATAACTTCCTTTCACCAGGCCCACAGAGCTCTCTCTATGTTGTTGTTGTTAAGTGCCATCGAGTTGTAACAAACAGAGACATCTTAGAAAAGGTGCGGCCAGAATGCTCCTTAGAGGCAAAGATGTCAAAGCTTCATCTTTCATATTTTGGACATGTAGTTAGGTGAAACTATTCCTTGCAAAGGAACATCATACTTGGAACAATAGAGGGTCAGTAAAGGAGAGGAAGACCCCCAATGAGATGAATGGACATAGTGTCTTCTGCAATGGGTTCTGGTGTCATAGATGGTGAGGATGGCACAGGATAGGGAGTGAGTGGCTCAGGTATGCTGTTCAAAAGGTTCCTATGAGTTGTACTCAAATCTGTAGCACCTAATAACAACAATATCTGTAAATGAGATTGTTATGAAGATCAAATTAATCAATATAAGTAAAGCATCTTCCTCAGTGCCTGTGCAAAGAATAAACTAAGGAGGTGTTCATTGTGGTTCAATAATCCAACATGCACCAAATTCATTGTGTCTCATGCATTGTGCTGGAACATGGCAATGGGAGGTGAACAAGTCAAACTCTTTGTCCTTAATAAGACCTTGACTGAGTACGGACTAGTGGCACAGTCTGTAGTTAAAGGTTATGCCTTTCTAGTGGTTTGAATTTACCTATTGCTTCTTGATAAAAAGTTGGTTAATCTCCCCCCTGTGTGATTTACAGCCTATGAAAATGGGCTAGAGGGTCAGCTATAAGTCAGTTCTGACCCAACAGAAATTACTTTGACAGTTATCCTGTTGTTATGTGTCATTGAGTTGCCTGTGACTCATAGCGACCCTATGCACGCTAGGTCTGAAACCTGCCCTATCCTGAGTCAATCTCATTGCCTCTGACAGACTAATCCCATTTCTTCAGTCATTGAGTCAATCCTTCTCATTCTGGTTCTTCCTCTCCTACCCAGTCCCTCCACCCATCTAAGCATGATGACCCTCTCCAAGGACTGGTCCCTCCTGGCCACATTCCCAAAATATGGATGGAGCTTCAAAATCCTTACCTCCAAGGAGTAGCCTAGTTTCACCCTCTCCAGGACAGACTTGTTTGTTCTTTGGACAGTCCATGGTATGTTCAAGACTCTTCTCCAAGCACCACAAGTCAAAGGTATTGATCCTTCCTCTATCATCCTTAGTAACTGTCCAGCTCTCTGATGCATGGTAAGTGATTGTAAAGACCACAGCCTTTCTGTCAGGCACACCTTAGTCTCCAGACTGAGACTGCTGCTCTTCAGTACTCTTAGAGTGCTCCCCAACAGCAGACAATTTGTCTTTCAATTTTCTGCTTGATGGTGCCAAGAGTGTTGATTGTGAAACCAAGCAAGATGAAGTTATCAACAACATCAGTCTCATCTCTGTCCATCATGAAGCTGCCATTTGGCTCAGTGGTGAGAATTTTTGTTTGTTTATAATCAAATCACAAAATGGGCAAGAGACATGGAAAGACATTTCACAGAGGAGGACATTTGGATGGACAATAGACAGATAAAAAAGTGCTCAAAATCACTGGCAATTAGAAAGATGCAAATTAAAACTACAATGAGATACCATCTTACCCCAGTAGAAGTTTAGCAGGGCAACAAGTAATAAATGTTGGAAAGGATGTAGTGAGATAGGAAATCTTATACACTGTTGGTGGAATTGTAAAATGGTACAGCCACTCTGGAAGGCAGTTAGGCATTTCCTAAGAAAGCTGAAAATAAAAATTGTATATGACCCAGATATTCCACTGCTTGGAATATATCTTGAGAAAATTAGAACTGAGGCACAAGCAGAGACTTGTACATCAATATTCATAGCAGCAGTAGTCACCATTACAAGAATGTGAAAACAGCATAAATGCTGAACCGCAATGGAGTGGATTAAGAAATTATGGTATATTCACTCAAAGGAATACTACGCAGCATGCAGAATCTTTGTTTTCTTGATGGTGAGCTTCAATCCATATTGAACACTACAGTCCTTGATCTTTTGTAACAAATGCCTCGTGTCCTCTTCAATTTCAGCAAGCAAGGTTGTGTCATCCTTATAATGTTGTTGTTGATGAGTTTTCATCCAGTCTTGATGTTGCATTCTCCCTCATCAAGTCCAGCCTCCCAAATGGTCTATTTTGCATATAGATTGAAAAGAAGTGGAGATAGAATGCATCTCTGATGCACACCTTTACTGATCCTGAATCATGAAGTATTTCCCTGCTCTGTTCTGACTACTGCTTCCTGGTCCAAGTATAGGTTTCACATGAGCACAATAAAGTGTTCTGGGATCCTCATTCTTGTCAAGGTTAACCAAAATTTGTTGTGGCCCACACAGTCAAATGCCTTTGCGTAGTCCATTAAAAGATAAAAAGATATGAATAAATCAAATTAAAGAAAGTGTGCCTAACTAGGCTGAGTAGAAAGAAATGGACTCACTGTTCTTACATTTAAATGTAAGCGCTTATCTATGTGGTATAATTACCTACTTCATGTTTGCATTTCTCCACTTTTAAGCTGTAGGCTTGTCTTGGAAATATGTGTTGGGGAAAGTGTAGCCGTGCTTTTAGCATGTTGCTAGGAGAGGCTATTCCTAAGAGAGGGGCATCATGTTTGGAAAGGTGGAGGGTCAACAAAAAGAGAGAAAGACCCTCAGCCAGATGGATTGACACAGTGACAGTAGGAATGGGTTTAAGTATGTCAGCAATTATGAAAATGGCAAAGAATAGGACAGGGTTCAGGCCTGTTGCTCATAGGGTTGTTATGAGTCATACTCAACTCAATAGTGTCTCACAAAAATAGCAACAACAAGCCACAGTGTCCAAGATTTCAGAATCAGAGATTCCTTAAATTCCTTATTTCAGACAAACATTGCTCTTTTGCTATGGACTTCTTTAAAATGCGAAGTAACTTTGAATTTGCATCACTTTCATTTTCTTGTAATTGGTTTGCTTACAAAGTTTCGATACATAGTTATTCTTCATTCACCTTGTTTCATACAATAATTCTCATGCATTATGTTTTATAAGATTAATCACCATTGGACCTTGCCCATCATTACCCTGTCTTTTCACCCAGATCCTTCCCATTTACTTCCCTTTCAGATTATATTCTGTACCTTTGAGTAGTAACTGTAGTAGCTCAGCCTCCATGGAGTTTTTATTTTATTTTTATTTTCTTCCTCCAGAGGGTTTTTAGAGGTCGTAAATCTCAAAGAAGGATAGTGCTCATCTGTTTTCCTTGGAGCTGTTGGTAGATTTAAACTAAGTGCCTCTCTGAGTTGGAAGCACAGCTCCTTACCAGTAGACCACCATTGCTCCCTTTTCAGATCTTGTTGTATGTGTGTGTGTGTGTGTGTGTGTGTGTGTGTGTGTGTGAAAGAGAGAGAGAGAGAGAGAGAGATTATTTCATTTCTACATTATGTCTTTCTGTACATGTATTTTTGAAGGACACCTTTCAATCCATGACTGCTGATTTTCCATAAGGAAATCACAGGCTTCTCTCCCAAAGCACTACAGGGTGGATTCAGACTCCCAACACTCACCAAATCCAGACTCCCTACACTCACCAAATTGTGCAGCCCTGTGGTTTCACCCCTACCTATGCTCATCCCTCCACTCCCCACTCCATACCTTGAGTTCCTGTACATGTTTTTACTCTCTATGCTTCTATTTTTACAGAAATGGTCTTATATAGTATTGATCTTTATGAGACTGTGTTAGCTCACTCAGCATCACTTTCTAATGACATTTTTAATCACTTTTTAAATGACATTTTGACTAGTTTTTCCCATGGAAAAAGAACAAGGCCACACAAAGATTCAACTCTGTAAGTGTGTTGTTTGGTGTGCTTGAGTCAGCTCCAACTCATACTGTGGTCTGACAACGAAGCACTGCTTGGTCCTGTGCCATCCTCACAATTGTTGCTATCTTTGAGCTCACTGTTGCAGCCACTGTGTCACTGAATCTCACTGATGGTCTTCCTTTTATATTTGACCCTTTGATACAGGCTTTGGTCTTCCCAATCACTTGTTATGTATCAGAGAGTTGGACAATGACCAAGGAGGATAGAAGGAGAATAGATGCCTTTGAGCTGTGGTGCTGGAGCAGAGTATTGAGAATACCATGGACTGCTAGGAAAACAAACAGATTTGTCCTGGAAAGGGTTAAACCGGGTGGCTCCTGGGAGGCAGGGATTCT
>NW_006399788.1:4722404-4723581 GCF_000299155.1 Elephantulus edwardii | reverse complement strand
GGGATGGGAGTGTCAGAGACAGTGCAATTGGCACAGGACAGAGTGGAGTTTAGGGCTGTTGTACATAGGGTCGCTATGAGCCGTAGGCGACTCGACGGCACATAACAACAACAACAACAACAACAACATCCATCTCCTGCCATGTGGTTAAAATACACCAGCTTTCCTATAGGAGGAGGTTGGGCAATTTCCTCTGCTGTGATTTACTGCCTCTGAAAGCCCACTGGAGAGTCAGCTATGGGTCAGTTCCAACTGGAGGGTGCACAACAACAACAATAATAGCTTTCTCCAGAGATGAGTTTTCAGAGATTGGTATCTACTTGTTATATTAGAGACACCCTAAGGGAATGACTTTAACAACCCCAAATTTCTTCTCTTAACAGTTTAGGTGGTTTAGAAGTACAAATTCGTAGTTCTAGCTCTAGGAAAAAGTGTTCTGTGTGTGATGGTTCTGGAGGAAAACCTCTGTGTCTTTCAACATCTGTAGGCTCAGCATGCCTTGGAGATCTCCATGTGTCTAGGTTTTCCCTTGTGTGAAGAAGCTTCCCAACTCTGGGACTTGATCCAAAAGGACAAAGCCAATTCTTGGTGATTCTTTGTTGGTGGTACTAAGATCTTCTAATCTACTTTCTTCTTTCTCTTTTTATCTCTTTGCAAAACAAAGAGTATAGGCCACATCCTAGGGGAGCTCTCTATATATCAGATTTCAGGGCTGTGATGAGATTAAGGGTGTTAGTCACATTGCACTCTTGTGTTTTGTGTTTTTTTTTAATTGAGATTTTAATGAACGTTTATAGAGAACTTGGATTTCTATTCATTCATTTTTGCACGTTTACCTCCCTACTCCTCAATTTTACTTTTCTCTTTGGAAAAAAAAATAAAAATCTTTAATTGTTGTACAATTTGCTCACCCCCACCCCAGCCCAGTCCTCTTTACCATGCAGCTCTTATTCTGGACTGTTTTCATGCAAATAATACCCAATCATATATTCCTTTTAAGCAGTTCTTTCTCTCATTTGTTTCAATTCAGTGTACATTATTTATCCCTTCTTTTCGTAGTTTTCCTCCCAACCCTGATGTCAGTCCTAATTTATTTCAGTGGCATTATGCAGTATTTGTCTTTTAGTGACTG
Source organism: Elephantulus edwardii (assembly GCF_000299155.1). Classification (NCBI taxonomy): domain Eukaryota; kingdom Metazoa; phylum Chordata; class Mammalia; order Macroscelidea; family Macroscelididae; genus Elephantulus; species Elephantulus edwardii. The sequence continues at coordinate 4,722,449 of NW_006399788.1, read as the reverse complement.
AGATATTTCACTCAACATAATGTCCTACAGGGTCACCCATTTTGT
>NW_006399788.1:4719611-4722236 GCF_000299155.1 Elephantulus edwardii | reverse complement strand
TATTCTCTCTACCCTCCTCCCAGTTTGTTCTTGTCCAAATCATTTGTTGATGGGCACTTAGGATGTCTCCAAGTCTTTGCTATTGTGAACAAAGCTTCAATAAAGATGGGTGTGCATGTATCTGCTTGGATGTCAGTCATGGTCTCTTCGGGGTATATTCCCAGTAGTGGAATTGTTGGGTCAAATGGTATTTCTATTTGCAACTTTTTGAGCAATTGCCATACAGTCTTCCATAGTGGTTGCACCATTTTACTCTCCCACCAACAGGGAATAAGGGTTCCAGTTCCTCCACAATCTCACCAGTATTTGTGGTTTGCTGTTCTGTTAAATTTTGCTATTCTTACTGAGGTGTGATGATATTTCAAAGTTGTTTAGATTTGCATATCTCTTAGAGCTAGAGATTTTGAACATTTCTTCATGTGTTTGTTTGTCATCTGAATGTCTTCTTTGATGAAGTATCTGTGCCTATCATGTACCCATTTTTCAACTGGGTTGTTTACCTTGTTGTGCTGCTTGAGTATTTTAGAAATTCGAGATATAACTCCCTTATTAGACATGTCATTACCAAATATTTTTTCCCAGTCTGTGGCTTTCCATATTGCACTCCTCATCCTTTTACCACTGCTTGTTTCATCAGATCATGTGTTATCATTACACAATGTCCACATCTGTCATGGTAGACAAATCATCACAGACACATATTCTGAGGGGACCTGATTCAGATCGTGACAGGTCTCTTCTGATGACATGTCTCAGTATACAAGACAAAGTCTTGCCGTCCTTGCTTCTAAAGAGCATTCTGTCTCTGCATTCTGTAAGACTGAACAGGGCTTAGGAAGGACCTGAGTTGATTCTGAGTCTTGCGAACTCTATGAACTCCACTCTGAAGCAGTTTTAGGGTCTAGGACACATGGTAGCCCTTTTAGTCTAAAGCTGGCATGCTCAAGAAGGAAACCAGTGACAAGAAAGAAAAAGAAAGATGGGGAGAATCACCCATTGTGCTGCTCTGACCTCAAGTTCACTGGATGGAGGCAGCACCTGAGATATCAGCCGTGGCCTGCTGGCCAGCTCATTTTTCCCCTCCCTGTTTCTCCGGAGAAGCAACATCTCATGTCAGCTTCCAGCCATGTGGCTAATGAGAGGCCTATTCAAACCTCATTAGGAGATCAACTTGGTTCCTTCCTCTCTCAGAAGCTAATTATATGTCTTTCATTAGTTCAATTTTGACAATTAATGTACCTCTGAATACATAAATGGCTGTTTGTTTTCAGTCTACGTGACGCATATGTGGCTATTTTATTCTACTAGCACACATTTGCCTCTGATCTTGTTTCCTCTTTCCCTATGAACAGCTCGAGTCAGAGTTCTAGTTGGAAGCAACTGCAAGGCTAACTTAAGCTAAAAAGGGATTTATTGCAGTGATGCCGGGCAGCTCTTAGAATCAAAGGAAGCACCAAAGAACTGATCCTCTGAAATAAGAGGAAAGAGGCGAACTCTGGTGGCCCCAAGTCAGCTCAAACAATAAGAAAGATTATTCTCACATTAAAAAGAATTGCCAGGCAGGGTAGCTGCAGAATTGGTTTATTCAGCAGCTCAAAAACATTATTAAAACCCTCTGTTGCCACCTCAATATTTTTATTCATTCTTTCTGATATCTACCTCTGTATTGCCCCACAGTTTCAAGATGGCTAGGGTAGATTCACACCCAATGACACACAGACACACCTATTGTTGTTACTGTTGTTGTTGTCATGTGCTGTCGAGTCTCTTGCGACTCATAGTGACCCTATGTACAACAGCTCTAAACTCTGCTCTGTCCTGTGCCAATCTCATTGCCTCCGACACACTCATCCTGATTGCTCCAGTCACTGAATCAATCCATCTCTCAGAGGGCCTTCCCCTCCTGCGCCGTCCCTCCATCCTCCCAAGCGTGATGTCCCTCTCCAAGGACTGGTCTTTCCTTACAATATGACCAAAGTATGTCAGATGTAGCCTCAGAATCCTTGCCTCCAAGGAGCAGTCTGGTTTAACCCACTCCAGGATGAATCTGTTTGTTTCCTTCCTCTTCTCCAACACGAAAGCTCAAAAGCATCAATTCTCCTTCTATCCTCCTTGGTCATTGTTCAGCTCTCTGATGCATAACAAGTGATTGCAAAGACCATGGCCTGTACCAAACACACCTTTGTCTCCAGAGACATACCACTGCTCTTGAGTACTTTAGAGAGGTCCCTAACAGTAGACTTTCCCATGACAATGTCTTTTAATTTCCTGGCTGCTGGTGCCAAGAGTGTTGATTGTGGAACCAAGCAACACCTTAAGTTAGAAAGAAAGAATTTTTTCTCTTGCATCTTGTTTTAACTTCTTCCTTAAAAAGAAAACAAAAATTGATTGTGAGATCTGTTCTGAGAAGGCTCTGAGTGTTAATCTCTTATATTTAATTTGCCAAGACTCTACCATGTATGCATTGCTTAGCCAATCTCTAACTGATGTTGTTGCGATAGGTCTTCTTGTTATTAGGTACCGTCAAGTCCAGTAAGACTCATGTTGTTGTTGTTGTTGTTATGTGCCGTCGAGTCACCTGCAACTCATAGTGACCCTATGTACAACAGCCCTAAACTCCGCTCT
>NW_006399788.1:4700737-4717803 GCF_000299155.1 Elephantulus edwardii | reverse complement strand
TTGATATCCTCCCACAACTCATCTGGCCTTTGTTCATTAGTGTTCAAAGCCTCAAATCTGTTCCTGAGATGGTTCTGAAGACTCATAGCGACTCAATAAACCACATGTCTTAATCCTGCCCTATCTTTTGTCATCTTCATCATCTCTGACCCACAATGCTGAAGTCGTTGTGTCAACCCATCTCATTGAGGGTCTTCCTTTCTTTCTCTTGCCCTCCATTTTTCCAAGAATTATGTCACTTTCCAAGGAATAGCCTTACTTAGCTACAAGTTGAAAATATGACAGATGAAGCTTCACCATCATTATCTCTAAGAAGCACCCTGGCTGCACTCTTTCTAAGACATTTATGTTGTTTCTTTTTTTTTTTTTTCAGTCCACTGGATATTAAATACTCTTGAATATGACAACTCAAAGACATCAATTCTTCTGTCATCGTTATTCATTGTCCAACACTCTAATGTATAACAAGTGATTGAGAAGATCATGCATGGCCTGAATCAAATGCACCTAGTCTTCATTCTGTTATCATTGCTCTCCAGCATTTTGGAGAGGTCCCTGGTAGTGGACTTGCCCAATGCAACACATATTTTGATTTACTTGCTGCTGATACTAAGCATGTTGATATAAGTAAGATGAAATCATCGACAGCTTCAATTCTTTTTCTATTTAAGTAAATGTTTCATCCCTAGATTTGAGTAAAGGATCTATCTTCTCTGAAGCACAGAGAAGCATATGTTGTAAGAGTAAATTGTACTCTTTCGAAAAATAAAATAGTTAAAGGTTTCTGTAAAGCACTTACTATGCTTTTAGTATCATAATAGGAAACACTGGCGATGCAGCCAAAAGGGATTAGTGCTCAAAAGCCTTGCTATCTGGTGCTTTGAAGGTACCAGTGGTTCTGAGAGAAGATGGACAATCTTTTCTCATGTGATTTACAGCCTAGGAAACTTGCTGGAGAGCCATTTTTGACTCACCTGCAACGAATTAATGAGTACAGCAATCTTTCAAAAGACGCATGAAGTGAAGGAAGGGAATTTTCAAAATCTAAAAGGTTATTGTTGTTGTTAGGTGCTGTTGAGTCATAGACGACTCATAGCGACCCTATGAATGAAAGGCCAGAGTTTCTGGAGGCAAGCCATTTCAGAAGTGGATGCCACACCTGCTTCCAGGCCTGTTTGAATCAGGGAGCTTCACCAAACACTGTCCACCATGGGTAACCATTATCACATTTGGCACATCAGTGTCACATCAGCTTCACAGCAACCATAAGTTACCTCTGTAGAGCAATGCACAGACCAGTGCTATACCACTTAGAAGAATGTTTGATCAAAAAACAAACAAACAAAACCCAAAAAATAAAAACCCAATTTAAACCAGGCCTGAAGGCTGCAGATTAAAATCACTCACCTTGGGCTTGGTAGAATAACTTTCTGTCCACTAGGCCAACGTAGCCCTCTCTATGTTGGCATTGTTATTGTTTTTAAGTGCCGTCAAGTTGTAGATGACTCATAGCAACCCTATGAACAAAAGACCTGAGCACTGTTCATAGAGTTTCCAGAGGTAAACCATTTTGGAAGTAGATGCCACTCCTGCTTCCAGGCTTGTTTAAAAAAAAAACAAAAAACAAAAAAATAAAAAACAAAAACAAACAACCCAACAAAAAGGTATCTATCATTAACTATTTAAAACTCAGTTTCCAAAATTGCATTAACATTTATGCTGAAAAGATTAATTGCACAAGTACAGGATGGGAATTGCCTGCCAGGACTGAAGTGCCTAGGAAAATATCAAGGGTTTTTAGATTAATTACATAATCAAAAGGTGCCAATAGTGTGATGTTGTTAAAAAAAAAGTAAATGTAGACTTTGGCTGCAAGTAGATGTAAATCTTCCGGCTCCCAAAGGAGGCTAGATCCTCACTGTTTTGCGTGCCCACTAATCTGAATAGGGACCAACAGGATACATTATGTGTGTCATATCTTCAAAAGACCCTGACATTTGGAGCAAACAGAAATATGAACAACTTGCCTGTTGGAGAAAGACCTTGAAGACTCAGTGTTGGCTTAACACGTCGCGTGGTGGCTAGGGAGCACTAGTATCTGAAAGACTTATATGTACAGAAGAGGAGTTTGACATACTCTATTCAGAGCTACAAGAAAAAAACAGAGATGAGTGATTTGAGGTCAGCAGGAGTATATTCCCAATTCAGCATGAAAATGGCTACTGATTTTACATTCTCTCATCAAAGAAAATCTGGTGGCTGCTAACCCCAAGGTACCACTTTTCTGGTAGTTTGAATCCACCAGCAACTCCAAAGAATAACAATGGGTGATTCTATTATTCCCACTATGATAATCTGTGGTAGATATTATAATTTCCCTTTGTAACAAGAAAGTTGAAGTTATGACAAAATTCATCATCTGTGACAAATTATACAGTGCAAAATTCAGCTAAAATCCTTGTGTGAGGCTCATAGGAAAATAAGACCTCAGATTCAGAGATGAGTTGGGAGTGTTTGTTAGTACTTCTCTTTGTAGCACACACCTGGATGCACATTGTCGTGGTAGCTACCGTCTAACCCTGTGCTACACAGATCTAACTCTTCATGCAAGTTAAAGATACAGCTCTTCCATGATTACCAATAAAAAGGGGTTAAAGAGACAAAAGACCCATTACTGCAGTTGGCCTCAAGCTTGTAACTGGTACTCATCTTCTCTTTCATCTACTATACATTCTAAATTACTCTTATCCTCAGTTATGACTTCAAAAAATATCAGAGTACTACTTGCTAGGATAAATCAGTTCTTAAAAAAATAAAGAGTTCCATTAAAAAAGGAAAATAAATAAATAAATTCTTCATTCTTGAGGTATTGATAATCATACTCTTTTAGAGTAGATGTTTATGTAATTTCATTCATGTTTACAAGTAACCAAGAAAGTACCAAAAAGTGTCCAAGTGAATAACTTGTGTTCTACAAATGTCCTAATGTACAAAATCTCTCATTGTTTTAAAGCATACCTAGTTGCCAAGCTCAATTACTCTGCTAATATGGTCATTCTTCTTTTACCTGCTTGTCTCTGGACGTAACAAGACAAAGGAACACTGAAAATAGCACTATAACTTTTGCTCATTGAGAACCCTAGCAAATATACATCCCTTCTTGGTATGAAGACCTCTATCGTTGTGAAAACCAAACCCTGGCTGATGCTCTATAAGAAGAAAACACAGATTCACACCCAGAATAGAAATCTATTAGTGACATCACAAGATTATCGTTCAAGATGACTTTCTAGGCCACCATAGCCCCTAGCCATTAGCTTTGACTTTCATAAGGTGGCTGAGGAAGAATCTGAAATAGGGTGTGTATAAGTTATTTGTGATGAATTTAGATAATTTTCCCATCCCACCAGGTTTCAATGGAGCAGATATACCAGCAGAATATAGGAATCTCAGTATCAACAAGGATGAATATACAGAGAGTGCAGCATATGTTATTTGGGGTAGATATTCCTGTGCCAGTCAAACCGCAGCAATCTTAGCAGAGAAACAGAGACCAATGTGAGAAAAAGATGACTTGGGACTATTGTCTATGGAGCCAAAGGTTCTCACATTTTCTGAAGGATAGGAGAGTTGGAGGAGATGACTTAATTAACAAGACTAAGATTCTCTCCACTGGGCTAATTGGCAGCACCATGATGGATGGAGAAGAGATTGAAGTTGTTAACAACTATAGCTTGCTTGGCTCTACAATTAACACTCTTGACACCAGCAATAAGGAAACAAACAAATAAACAAAAAAATAAATTGCACTGTGAAAATCTGTTGTCTGGGACCTCTCCATAGTCAAGACCAAGGTGTGTCTGATCCTGACCATGGTCTTCATATTTACTTGTTATGCATCAGGGAGCTGGACGATGACTAAGGATGACAGAAGAATTGATCCTTTGAGTTGTGATGCTGGAGGACAGCATTAAACATTCTGTCAGCCTCCAAGCAAACAAATAAGCCTGTCTTGGAGAGGATGAAAACAAGTTTTTCCTTAGAGGCTTGGATTTTGAAGCTCTGTCTCACATAATTTGGGCATGAGACCAGGAAGGACCAGTCCTTGAATGGACATCATGCTTGGAAGTGTGGAGTGACAACACAGGGGAGAAAGACCCCAGATGAGATGGATTGATACAGTAACTGGGGCAGTGGGAGTAGGAGTGTTGGAGTCAGTGAAACTGGCTCAGGACAGGGCAGCCTTCAGAACTGTTGTACATAGGATCACTAAGAGTTGTAGGCAACAACAAAAAGAAGAAGGTTTTGTAGTACTAGCCTAAAGGTTCAAGGCTAAAGGGTGAAAGACTTGTAAGGACACTTTGCAAGCTATCCTGACTTAGTAACTGTATTCTATTTCCAACCTGAATTGTAACTTGTTAACTTCTGTAATAAATTCTATGTCCATAAATATGGTTTTGTGAGATCTGTGTGGCCATTGCAATAAATTCTGGAACCATTATTAGAAAAATGAAAGCCCTGGAAAGGGGATTTTTGTTTGTGTTTATAGAAAGAGGTTTGGGAAGTGTGTGGAACATGTTTTGCCTCATAAGGATTAGTTTAGTACTGCCATTACTGTTACTGGGAGAGTTCCCTTTATAGAAGTGATAGATTTGATAAAGAGCTGCCACCACTCCTTTATACACTATCATTGTAAAGATTGTTGACTTTTTCAATATGGAGTTAACTTTACACCAAGCAACTGCCTGGTCTTTTTGAGGAATAGTTCTTAGTTGGAGGTTCAACATTGGTCTCTGTTTCTCATAGATGGCAATTGCAATAGCTAGATCAGTTTCAACAAGAGTATTAGTATTATTAGACTTCTGTTTCCGGCACTATGGTGGTTTTGTTCATGTTCTCATAAAGTAAATTCCATTGTGTCCAGTGATAAAGGCTGGCTATTGTGCAAAGACTAAGTTATTTTGCCTTTGACCAGGGCTTCTTTTTTGGCGAATGCTTCTTGGTATACAGTGATTTGTGACACAAAAATATGTATGCATCTTGCTCACTCCTAATCTATCCATCCACATACTTCTACCTCAGACCTCCTCACCAATGGTCCTCCCACACTCGTGATCAGATGGCTAGACCATTAACCACTTTCACAGTTGCCTTTATATATCAGTCTTGTTCTATACAAAATTGATGGCCAAGTGTTCTAATCCTCATCTCCCTAACAATGAGGAAATTTTCCTTCCCACTGTCTACATGCCCTTCTTGTATGAGGCTATAATGAGCCCACTGTTCACTTTTGACTTTTATCCACATATTAAGCCAACTCTTCTATAAATGTCAGGAATTTTTGGTTTGGTCCCCCCCCCCTTATCAGCTGATCATCCTGGATCATATACTGTAGGTGTGAGTAAGAGAAGGCTGATGTAATTGTTGTAGTTGGCATGGGGTTCTGGCTTCCTGCTTATGTAATTTCCTTGTGTCTTGTGATCTTGCTCAGGTTTGGTCCTGGATGAACAATTTCTATCATATGACGACTGCTCCTTGGCTCATCTCACTGCATGATTTGGCAGGCTTGATAGAAACCAATAGTCTCACAATGTGCATTTTTTTGGGAGGACACATGGTCATTCTGTGCTGCATAGTTAAGCCTTTGTTTCAACCAGGGCCACGTATCATACCAGGGCTCTTTCTCAAAAGGTATACAATTCTTTTTGGTAGATGCCATGGTCTTTCTCCAGAATCCCAAGGGTGCATGCTAAGGTTCTGACTCTGGGATGAACTTTTCCTGCCATTGAATCTTTCAACATTATAGGCTTTGCTAAAATTGACCTGTAAGTTGAATGAAGCCCTTTCCTACTTTGGTTGGGTACAAAATTGACAGCTTTGCACATCTCCCCACATACTTATTGGAATAGTATTTATAGATGGGGATTGCATTCTCTCCAGGCCCCAAAGCTACCTATTGGAAACTGCTTCCTTTTTGTAGTTGAAATGCAAAATTCAGTAATTTATTTATGTTCTTAGAAGGCAAATCTCTATGCATGACTGACCATTGAAACCTGGAAAATGTTACTAACATGATAAATTCCTGAATCTTTATTGAAACTATCTCCCATTCTTTGGAACACAGTCTATTTTCTTTATCTTGTTCAATCAGCATGGTGTCACTAATATAAGGGATGTGTGCAGTGTTCTGGGGTATACCTAGGCATATGCTATTGTTGTTATGTCTCATCAAGTCGCTTGCGACTCACATCAATCCTGCTATAATCAAGGATGTTTTAGGCAGAATATTAAATGATCCCGGAAGTATTAAAAGAAGATGAAAAGAATATACTGAGTCACTGTATTGAAAGGAATTGGCAGATACAGAAGAATTTAATGAAACAATATATGAGCAAGAGCCTATGATGATGAAGGAAGAAGTTCAGGCTGCTTTGAAGGAAATGGCAAAAAAATAAGGCTCCAGGAATAGATGGTATACCAATTGACATATTTCAGTGAACAGATGCTGCCCTCAATGTCTTCAACAAGTTCTGCCAAGAAATCTGGAGAACAACCACTTGGACAACTGACTGGAAGAGATCTATGTTTGTTCCCATTACAAAGAAGGGTGACCCAACAGAGTGTGGAAACTATAGAACAATATCATTGATTTCACATGCAAGCAAGATTCTACTGAAGATTATCCAAAAACAACTAGAACAGCCCATCAGCAGAGAACTGCCAGAAGTCCATGCTGGGATTTGAAGGGTTCATGGTACTAGGGATATTGTAGCTAATGTTAGATGGATCTTAGCTGAAAGCAAGGAGTGCCAGAGGATTGTCAATCTGTGTTTCATTGATTATACAAAGGTGTTTGACTGTGTGGATAACAACAAACTGTGGCTGACTCTGAAAAGAATGTGAATCCCAGAACACTTGATCATACTAATGCAAAACCTTTACTTGGACCAGGAGGCAGTCGTCAGAACAGAGCAAGGAAACACTGCATGGTTCAAAATGGAGAAGAGTGTACACCAGGAATGTGTCCCATTTCCATGTCTTTTTAACCTAAATGCAGAACAGATTATCCCGGAGGCTGGGCTGTATGAGGAAAAATATGATATCAGGATTGGAGGAAGGCTCATCAACAATCTGCATTATGCAGATGACACAACCCTGTTTGCTGAAACTGAGGAGGACTTGATGTGCTTGCTGCAGGGTGTCAAGGAATGCAGCCTTCAATATGGATTGAGGTTCAATATCAAGAAAACAAAGATTCTCACAACTGGACCAATTGGTAGCATCATGATGGATGGTGAAAAGATTGAGACTGTTAACAGCTTTAGTTTGCTTGGCTCAACAGTCAACACTCTTGGCATCAGCAGCCAGGAAATCAAAAGACATATTGTGATGGGAAAATCTGCTGTTAGAGATCTCTCCAAAGTACTGAGGAGCAATGATGTCACTCTGGAGACTAATGTGCACCTGATAAAATCCATGGTCTTTATAATCGCTCGCTATGCATCAGAGAGCTGGACAATGATTAGGGATAATAGAAGGAGAATTCATGCCTTTGAGCTGTGAAGTTGGAGAAGAGTATTGAAAATACCACAGATTGCTAGGAAAATGAACAGGTTCATCCTAGAGAAGATTAAACCACACTGCTACACACACACACACACACACACACACACACACACACACACATAAAATAGACAAAACTTGCCAATTCAACAATTTATACATGAACAATTCAATGACTTTCAATACATTCTTTATGCTGTGAAACCTTTTTTTCCCCCACTACCCTTTTCCAAAGTACTTCATCACCATTAGGGTGAACTCAAAGTCCCCTAAACAAAAGCTCTCACCACTCCCCCCTCCCCTACCCATGCTTAATAACCATTCGTAATCTTTGGCTTCTGTATATTTGCCGATCTCATGTAAGCCAGATAATACAGCATTTTCCCTGGTATAATTAATTTATTTCTCTTAGCAGGATGTTTTCTATGTTTATTTAAATGATATGCACCATGACTTCATTTACCTTTAAGGCTGGATAATATTCCATTTTGTATATACATCACATATGTTGATATTTTATCTGATGATGGACATTTAATTAGCTGTTTGATCCTTTTGGCTTTTTTAAAACGTACAGCACTGAATATTGGTGTGGAGATTTCTTTTGAATTCCTATTTTCATCTCTTCTGGGTATATATCTAGGATCAATATTGCTAGGTCACATGGTAATTCTATGTTCAGCTATTTATCAAACTGTCTTTCATAGTAACTGTGTCATTTTATGTCCCCAACAAGTTATTAAAACAAGGAAGGCTTGAAGCACTTACTGATAAAGCTTAAAGGCCAGCTTGTAATGTGGATTGCACCCGAATATAAAGAAAATCTGAATAATCCTCATGATTAGACCAATAAATAACATCACAATAAATTTGGAAAATGTTAACATTTTCAAAGATTTTTATTTTACTCGGATCCACAATCAATGACTATGAAAGCAACAGTCAAGAAATCAAATGTTATATTTCATTGGTGAAATCCTCTGCCAAGAACCTTTTACATATGCTAAAGAGCAAGAATGCAAATTTGAGCACCATGATATGTCATATATGTTGTTGTTGTTGTTGTTAAGTACCATCGAGTCGCAGGCGACTCATAGCGACCCTATGAAGGAGAGTCCTCAATGCTTGGGTGTCTCTCATCCTCTCTCCAGGTTCATAGGGTTTCCGGAGGCAAGTGATTATCGAAGTAGATGCCACTCCTCCCTCCAAGCTTGTTTTAATCAGGGAGCTCCACCCCACTCTCTGTCTACATTGGGTAACCAGCCATTAACACATTTGACACACATCAGTGTCACAGTGTTCAGCCTCACAGCAAACACAGGTTACCACTGTATGGCAACTTGTACACCAGGGCTATATGACCTAGAGGAATGTCTGAACAAAAACAATGAAAGGCAGGCCCTAGGGCCTGCAGCCCTCAGGCCCTTCACAGTCTCACCAACCTGGCTAACCCAAATGCTGGCAAAGTCCTTACACCAGACCCCCAGTTCACCTGGCATGTCCGCTATGCTGACCCCCACGTGGGGCCCAAAGAACACCAAAATTGCCCTGAACCCTCAAACCTGCCGTGCCTCAAGGAGTCAGAGTCTGGATTCAATGTCAGCTGAATTAATGTCATATATAAGACTTGATATTTTCAATCACTTCATGTTGTCGCTTTTAGATGCCACCAATTTGCCTATAACTTTACAGTGAAAATAGATCTGATCCTTACCCTATCATGGGCCATCCTTATGCTCTCTGATATACTCAAGTCCATTGTTAAAACTGCTGTGTCAGTTCATCTTACTGAAGGGTTTCTTCTCTTTCTCTGACCCTCTACCTTTGCAATCCTGATGCCCTTTCCCAAGGATTGGCCCTTCCTGACAATATGCCCAAACTATGCAAGATGAAGTTTCATCATCTTTTCCTCTAAGGATCAACTTGGTTTCACTTCCTCTAAGATGGATTTTTTTTTGTTATGCTTTGATTTTTCATTGTAGGAAAAAAATATAAGTATATACACTTCAACAAAGAAGAAAAATGGACAATCCAGGTGGAAAATTCTCAAAGTAGCTATCTGTGAACAAAACCAACTCTAATCTGGCCCTTCCCCACTGGGTGGACATTGGTAAATCTTCCACACTTGTCAAACGAGAGGCTCATGTGGGATCCCCTACTCCACTACACAGGTGAAGGGTGGCCCCATGACTGTGCATGGATCAAAGCAGGGGGCAAGGCAAGACATGGGGAAGTGTATGATGTGGAAGGAGAACACAGTATTTCTCCAGGCCAACTTCTTTCTCGACTGCTTTTAACAGTACTTTTCTCCAACATCACAACTTGAAGGCATTGCTTCTTCTGTTTTCCTTAGTCTTTGCACAACTTGTGGATGCACAAGAAGTAAAGGAAAGTACCATGGCTTAGATCAGGTGCACCTTAGCTTTAGGCTGACTACTTTTATCTGTGGCACATTGGAGAAGTTCTTGACAATACATCTCTCCAATGTATCATGTCTCTCCATTTCTGAACTGCTGTTACCATGGATGTTAATTTTAGATCCAATTGACATGAAATTATCCATCCATTACAATGTTGTCTATTGGCCCAGTGCTGAAGATTTTTATTTTCTTGATGTTAAAATATAATTTGTATTGAAGGCCGAAGGCTTGGATATTTTGCAGCAAGTGTAACAAACAATGCTCACTTTCAGCCAGCAAGCTTTCGTCATCTACATACCACAGCTTGTTGCTGAGTCTTCAATCGTAATGTCACATTCTTCTTCCCATAGTCCAGTTTCTTTTCTTTTTTTTTTATTTTTGTGTGAGTGTACCGTCAAATCAGATCTGACTGGTACAGGAGGAGATTGTCCCTCCTTTTCCCGGCAGAGCATCTGGTGGATTCGAACCGTGTGCCTCTGGGATTGTAGTTGCAGCACCTTGCCACTAGGCCACCAGAGTTTCTTAAACTATTTGCTCAGTATACAGATTGAATAGGTGTGGAGAAAGGATAGAACTCTGATGCACACTTTTTCTGATATTGAACAGTGTTCCTTTTTTCTGTTTCAGTAATATCTTCTTGATCTAGGTATAGGTTTTACATGAGCACAATTAAGTGTTCTGGAATTCTCAAGCTCATTAATGTTATTCACCTCATATTCCTGTGAAAATTGGACAATGAATCAGGAAGTTTGAGGAAGACTCAAGTCATTCGAATTGTGGTATTGAAGAAGGATGTGGAATATATTATCGTCTGCCATAATTTAAAACAAAACACAAAAAACCAAAAACCACAACACAAAAAGAACAAACACAGCTGTCTTGTGACGGTAAGGCCAGAATGGTCTTTAGGGATGAGGATGATGAAACTTTACTTCATATCTATTGGGTGTGTTACCAGGAAGAGCTGGTAGTCCTGGGAGAGAGACATGCTTGGTAAAGTAGAGGATCAGTGACTATGAAGACCCTCAACAAGGTAAACTGACACAGGGCTGCAACAACGAACTCAATCAAGCACAGCAGAAATCGTGAGGGACGAGCAGGACTGGGCAGTGATCGGTTCTGTCCTGTCTAAAGATGCTTTGAGACGGAGCTCACTCAGCAGCACCTAACACACTAACATAATCATCAACTCCTGGGCAAGACTACCTTGTTTCACATCTGAACTTTGTAACCTAATTACCTGCATGAACTCATATGAATCACTGTTATTCTGAGCATCAGTTTCCTTATGTGTAAAATGTGGCTGACAATAATACCATATTAATTAGCTGAAGGGCCTTGCCATAAGAATAGTGCTATATACAATATTCTCTACATTTATTCATTGTTAATTGTTGAATTTAGACTCAGACTTAATACCTGTGACCATAATTTCTGTGCCCTTTTCTATACCATTTTACAGTAGTATCAAAAGTCTTCCTAATGAGGTAGTTAGGTCCCTGCCCTTGTTGGTTTCTAAGTAAAGGCTTGTAGGCCATCTCTCAGAAATTATTGTAAAGAATATTTCTACAATGAGTGGTGGTAGAATCAGATAGTCCACATATTTCTTTTTTAGGTTCAAATTTTATCATTCCATGACACCTTCCTAGAGTGAAGTTTGTGTCACACAGGTAGGTATGTTGACTAGGAAGTCAGATCCATAGTCAAGAGCAAGAGATGTTGGTTTTCTCATAGTGTATTTGACTTGCCATTCAATCCTTGTGAATGTTGCTGTTAGTCATGAGATAATCCGACCTGACTCATTATCGTCATTGTGACCTAACACCTCACTGCACATAAAATCTTAGCACGTATAATAAAAAAGCCTTTTTAAAAAGAAAAAAAGAAATGCTTTTGTACTCTCTCCCTTCTCTGTGACTGACTTAAATGGTTTTTGGTTTATAATCACTTGCGTACTTTACAAACATAAACTACTTAAGCTTAAATTTCTTCTGTCACTCTAAAAGCAAGTCAAATTTATTAATTAAATGCAAACAAAGCCACACAACCAGTAAAGTCCAAATCAACAAAATTAATCGAATGTGTTGGGCGTTTTTTTAGAAAAAAAATAAAATCAAATTATTTCTTGCAATGTTCTTGGTAGCCTTGGTGCCAGTTCTCTTGAGTGACAGACAGTGTTTGGCTTCTGTTTGGTAACTAAGCATACTTTATTCTCTTCTCATTAGTCCAAAACAATTAACACATTATTTCTTATTTGTGACTGTTAACACCAATTTAAACTTAGACATCAACACAACATGCCAGACTCATTTGCAAATGGTTATTCAGCTATATGAAATGAGCTCCTTTTTTTTGTTTTAGATTCTAAAGACTAAAATTCAAATATTAAAACTGAAATTATTGGAGAATAGCTTGTGATCTCTTGGATTATTATCTGTGATTAAACACTGAGATAATGAGTATGAAAGAGTTGTGCAGAAGTTAAAAATGACTTTATAGAATTTGGAAGCTATTACTGAAAGAAAAACAAAGCTCAAACTCATTGCTGTTGAGCTGTAGCTAATTCATTTCTGAGCCTCCAGCACCTTTTCAGGGGATGTAAATCCCAGGAGAGGATATTGCCTGTCTTTGTCCTGTAGAGATGCTGGTTGATTCACACTGCTAGAGAGGTATTGCCTTTGGGTGATTAGCACCACTCCCTAAAGATTAAGAACAAAGCCACTTAGAGTTACCTTTACTGAGACAGGATTGTAAAGTAGGAGCCAAGCAGATCTCTCAGGTAATATTCAGTACTTCGTTTTTCTTACTTGCATGTCCCAAGAGTGACCTTATGCTTCAGCATCCTAACAAGAACTTTCAATTCCGTTTAGATTTTCCTAGACCCTTGTCCAGATTGCTGCTACCTAAGATCCAATGGGCACAGTGGGTTACAGATGAACAGTTTGAATCCAGCAGTTGCTCCTTGGGAAAAAAATCTGCTCTTAGTAAGGTTTATAAACTCATGAAACAAGATGAAAGGTTTCCTTAAGTTGGAATCAGCTTTATCAAACAAACCAAGATAGTAGCAATAAATCTACAGAAGAAGAAAAAAGGGAAATAAAAAAGCAGGAGAAAAAATTAGCGGGAAATGGCTGAAAACTTTCTAAATTTACTTTACTCATCTAAAAAGCTCAAGAAACACCAAATACAATGAGTTTAAAAAGATATCCTCTTAAACACAATATAGTCAAACATTGAACCAAAAGACAAATGGAAAACCTTTAAAACCACAAGAGAGAGGGAAGCAACAATTTTATCAACAACTAACTTTTCAACAGGATAAAAGGAATCACTGGAGTGGCACATTCAAAATGTTGAGGTATTATTGTTAACTAAGAAATTTCTATTTCAAGGAAAGTCATACTTACTGATGAATATGAGAGTAAACATTTCTAGATTTTTTTAAAAAAAAAACTCAATAATTACAGTAGTAAGCTTGCCTTATGAGAAATACTGAGAGAAGTCCTTCAGACTGAGAGGAATCATAATAGATGATAAGTGAAATCTACAGGAGGAGGGGAACATAAGAGAGAGATGTTTTCAGGGACCTTTCCAGAGTACTGAAGAGCAATGACATCAGTCTAGAGATTAAGGTGCACCTGATACGGGCCAGGGTCTTTGCAATTACTTGCTATGGGTCAAGAAGCTGGACAATAACTAGGGATGATAGAAGGCAAACTGATGCCTTTGAGCTGAGGCTGCAGAAGAATATTGCTCTAGGAGAGCAAACAGATTCTTCTTCCTAGAGAGGAAATCAGGCTGCTTCTTGTAAGAAAAGATTCTGAAGCTTCATCCTACATACTTTGGGCATGCTGTAAGGAGGAATCAGTCCTTGGAGACGGACATCATGCTTGGGAGGATGGAGGGACAGTGCAAGAAAAGAATACCTTCAATGAGATGGACTGCTTCAGTGACTGAGGTAATGGGGTTTGGTGTGTCAGAGACAACAAGGTTAGGAGACAACAGAGCAAGGTTCAGGGCTATTGTACATAGGGTCACTATGAGTCTCAAGCAACTTAATCTCTAACAACAACATATTTGTTTCCATTTTCTCCTATTACTTTTTTCAAAGGACAGAGTGTTTAAAACAATAATCATAATAGTGTATTTTGTGCTTATAGCCACATACTTGCAATATGTATGAAAATAATAGCACAAAGAAAGAGAAGTAAATGAAACTGCACTTGGACAAAGTTGTTATATTTTATCAGAAAAAAAGTTTTGAGAGATTTTTTTTAATTTTTAAAATTTTTGTTTTTTATAGGTCTTCTTACAAAGTTTGTATACGTCATGTTCACACTATTCTTCATTCACATTTTATTCCATACAATCATCCCCATGTACTACATTTTATAAAATTAATCACCTTTGCACTATGCCCATCACTGTGGAAACTTTCCCATTTTCTTTACCGCCTCCCTCCACCTACCAAATTATGCAACCCTGTGATTTTTGTCCCTATGCATCCTCATCCCTCTGCTCCCACTTCTTCCCCCTTGGGTCTCCATATGTATTCGACTAGTTACCCTTCTATTTTATTATAATGGTCTTAAGCCGTATTTGTCCTTATGAGACTGTGTTCACTCAGTATACTGCTTTTCCAGTCTCTCACAAGTTATATAGTATTATTCAAAACCATTGCTGTTAGGGAGCTCCTGTGGCCTAGTGGCAAGAAGCTGCACTGCAATCCCAGAGGCGCATGGTCAAATCCACCAGATGCTCTGCTGGAGAAGAAGGGGCAATCTCCTCCTGTACCTGTCAGATCCGATTTGATGGTACACACACAAAAAAATAGTAAAAATGAAAAAAAAATTTAAAAACCCCAACAACATTACTCCTGAGTGATGCATAGTATTCTATTATGTGAATGTATCAAAATTTCTCAGTCCATTCAATTGTGGTTGGACATTTGGGTTGTTTAAACAAACAAACAGAAAACCCCAAACACAGTGGTTAGATACCATGGAGTAAGTGACTATGCCTTCCTTAACTGTAATGTGCGTTGTAAGATCTAAAGGCCTCTTTCATCCTTGCCAAAGGGAGTTCTTTCATACAACACCAGAAAAAGTTAACATCATAGACTGCAATCTTGAAGGCATGCAGCTTCAATCAACCAGTTAGGATCAATTAAGCAGGATAAGGATGGGCAATGTCCTCCTGAGCTATATACTGCCTCTGAAAACCCACTGGAGTGTCAGCTATGGGTTGCTTCTGACTCAAAGGCACACAACCACCAACAACACCTTGGGTCATGTTGTGATATATTTAAATGCCTGCATATTATAATCCACAGAGTCTTGAGTAGGAACATAGCTAAAACATACTCAAAATGTCAAGAGATGGATTAAAGTAGTACTAAATATTTGTTTAACACAAAAATAAGATGTAAAGGAGGAACAGAGAAAATGGGATATATAACAAAAGAGAAAACAAAAGTGACAGATAAAAATATCAACATAATAATTACACTAAAGTAACATAGGGTCGCTATGAGTCGCAAGCGACTCAACGGCACATAACAACAACAACAACAACAACAATGTAGACTAAACATTCCAATATAAAAGATTGCCAGTTTGGATTTAAAAAATGAGCCAATTTTAGATTCAGAGACACAATTAGTTTGAAAAGTAACAAGATAGAAAAAGATACACCGTACCAAACAAGTAATTTTAAGAGACCTAGAGTGACTATATTATGTTGTTAAAGAAATTTGATTGGGTGGGGGGTTGAGGGAAATTGGAAGAATTTGTTCTTGAAATCAATGCATTTGGATTTTATAAATAAATTAGTATTAAAAAAAGAAACATTGCATAATAATAAAAGGGTTAGAGTATTAGGAAGCTATAATAGCCAAAATGTATATGCAACTAACAAAAGCACTCTAAAATATATTGAGCTAAAGCTGACAGAATTGAAGAGAAAATTATCAAATTGAAGTCCTATAGTTGAAAATTTCAATACAACATTCACTGTAATTGAAGTAAGAACTAGATAGAAAATCTCAGTTTTGTGGAACTTGATCAATTCTACCATCTAAGATCTGAATGCTCCATTCCAGTCCATTGCAGAAAGACTCATTAACAATTAGCATTATGCTGATGACACAACCCTGCTTTTTGAAACTGAGGAGGACCTGAAGTACTTTCTGCAGAAGGTCAAGGACTGCAGCTTTCAATATGGGTTGAAGCTCAATATCAAGAAAACAAAGATTCTCACCACTGGACCAATTGGCAGCATTGTGATGGATGGTGAAGAGACTGAGATTGTAAACAGCTTTAGTTTGTTTGCCTGGCTCCACAATCAACAGTCTTGGTACCAGCAGCCAGGAAATTAAAATATTATTTGTTTGGGAAAGTCTACTGCCAGAGACCTCTAAAAAGTACTGAAGAGCATACAGGCCTTTGCAATCACTTACTATGCATCAGAGAGCTGGACAATGACTACAGATGATAGCAGGAGAATTGATGTTTTTGGACTGTGGGGTTGGAGAAGAATATTGAATATAACATGGACTGCTAAGAGAATGAACAAATTCGTCCTGGAGAGAGTGAAATGATACTGCTCATTGGAGGCAAGGGCCCTGAAGCTTCATCTGACATACTTTGGACATATTGAAGGCAGGATCAGTTCTTGATGAGGGACATCATGCTTGGGAGGGTGGAGGGACAGCACAGAAGAGGAAGACCCTTGATGAAATGGGTTGATGAGGGTAGGTGTGTCAGAGATAATAAGATTGGCACAAGATAGAGCAGGGTTTAGCGTTGCTGTACATAGGGTTGCTATGAGTCTCAGGAGACTTGACAGCACATAACAACAAAAACAACAACCAACTAAAGTGGCCTACCTGAGATTTCTAGGAAATGTCACCTCAAAAGAGAGGCACAGTACACAATGAGGGTTGCAGAGTGGATTATATTTGGGGGTAGGGGGTGGGGTTTGGGGAGGTGCAGGGGGATTGTGTACCAATGAGGGAGTTTTTCTTTTGCTTTTCAAGGAGAGGAGCAAAGGAGGGGAGGGGTTTGTGCGGGGAGAAGGGTGCAA
>NW_006399788.1:4697947-4700637 GCF_000299155.1 Elephantulus edwardii | reverse complement strand
GAGGGGAGGGGTTTGTGCGGGGAGAAGGGTGCAACAATGAATGAATGGAATTCCAAAATCTCTGTAGATGTTCATTGAAATGAAAAATAAACAAACTAAATTAAAATAAAATAAAAAAAAGAGAGGCACATAATTTTTTTTTTTTCTAACAGGGTCAAAAAAAAACCTACCAACTGGGAACAAACATTTAACAATACCATCTCAGACAGAAGTCTCATAATGAAAGTTTACAGAATACTACCAGAACTACACAAGAAAAAGACTGATAATACAATTACAAAATGGGCAAAAGACATGGAAAGAATTTTCCATGAAGGAAAACATTCAGGTGGTCAACCGACACACAAAGAAATGTTCAAAGTCATTGGCACTAAGAGAGATGCAAATCAAAACCATAGTGGAGTACCAGCTCACTCCAATAGCAGTGGTAAAGTTTAACAGGACAGCAAGTAATAAATGTTGGAGAGGATGTGATGATATAGGAACTTTTACACATTGTTGGTGAGATTGTAAAATGGTACAGTTACTCTGCAAGGCAGTTTGGCACTTCCTCAAAAAGCTGAAATAGAAATTCCATGGGGAGATGGTAATCATAAGGTTGCATAATTTGATTGTGAGGGGAGGTGAAGGAAATGGGAAAGATCTGGTATGAAAAACAATATATTAGAACTTTGTAAATAAACAAGTATAAAATAAAAAAAGAAAAAATAATCTAGCAAATAGAGAGAGAGAAAAAAGCACAGGCATTCTTTACAAGAACTCATGGGACATTTTCCAGGAAAGATCATACACCTTAAAATGTCTCAATAAACTTTAAAAAGGTTGATATTATTCAAATTATGCTATTTATTCAAGAGAGATAAAATTAAAAAATCAATAGATATACATTTGATAAACTACTAAATAGTTTTAAATTGAGCAAAATACTTTCAAATAATCTTCATGTTGTTGTTATTATGTGCTGTAGAGTTGACTACAACTCATAATGACCCTGTAAACAATAGCCTTGAACCTTGTCCTATCTTGAACAAATCTTAATGTCTTTGACACACCTGCCCCCATTGCTACCATCATTGTATCAATCCATGTCATCAATGGTCTTCCTCTCCACTGCTGACACTCTACATTGCCAAGCATGAGACCATTCTCCATGGACTGATCCCTCCTGACAACAGACCCAAAATAGGTGAGATGGAGTCTCAAAATCTTTGCATCCAAGAAACAAACTTGACTTGACCGTCTCCAGCACAGACATTTTTGTTCACTTGGCAGTCCATGGTATGTTCAACACTTATCTCCAGAACCACAACTCAAAGGCATTGATTCTTCTCTCATCCTTTGTCATCATCCGGCTCTCAGATGCATGGTAAAAAAAAAAAAAAAAAAAGAAAATGAGAAGAACATAGCCTGGAACACAAGCACATCAACAACTAACGTAGTTGTTCTTTAACACTCTTGAGAGGTCCCCGACAGTAGATTTTTACAAAGCAACTCATATTTTGATTTCATGATTGCTAATGTCAAGATGTTGATTGTGGACCTGATCAAGATGAAAATGTTAAAAATCTCAATTTTTTCTCCATCTATCATGATACTGTCAATTGGCCCAATGGTGAAAATCTTTGTTTTCTTGATGTTGAGATGCAATCTATATTGAAGACTGCAGGCCTTGAAGTTTTGCAGATGAACTTCAGGTCCTCCTCAGTTTCTACAAGCAAAATTGTGTCATCTGTATAACACAGGCTGTTGATGAGACTTCTTCCAATCTTGATGCCACATTCTTCTTCATAAAATCCAGCCTCCCAAATTATTTGTTCCTCTTATAGACTGAAAAGATATAAGGAAAGGAGACATAACATACTTGACACACTTCTTTCCTGATTTTAAACCATGGAATGTTTTCTTGCTTTGTTCTGAGAACTGCTTCCTGATCTAAGTACAGATTTCACATAAGCACAATGAAGAGTTCTGGGATTCCCATTCTTCCCAATGTTAGCCACAATTTGTGATTCATACAGTAAAATACCTTTGCATGGTCAATAAGCAGACATTCTTCTGAAACTCTCTGCTTTAAGCCAAGAGCCACCTGACATTAGCAATAATATCCCTAGTGCCATGACCTCTTCTATTTTCAGCTTGCATTTCTGGTAGTTTTCTGTCGATGCAAGGTTCTAGGAGGTTTTTTGTTTTGTTTTGTTTTTTTCAGCAAGATTTTGTTTACATGTGATATTAGTGATAGTGTTAGATAATTTTCATAATCCGTTGGATCAGCTTTTTAGGGAATGAGAATAAATATGGATATTTCAGTTACTTTTCCAGGTAGCTGTCCTACAGATTTCTTGGCCAAACTTGGTGAGAATGCCCAGGGTTACAGCTTCTTGTTGAAACATGTCAATTGGTATTCCATGAATTTCTGGGGCCTTATTTTCTGCCAATTCACTCAGAGCAGCTTAAACTACTACTTTTATTACAATTGCTTCTTGATCATATGTTATTTCATGATATTTCTCTGTGTCAAACAATTATTTTTGATGCAGTGACTGTATGTTCCTTCCATCTTTTATTGCTTGCCGGATATTTCAGTAATATGTCCTTGACATCTTGAAGGATTGCCATTCAAGTCTTGAATATGTTCCTTAATTCCTTCAGCTTAAGAAATGCTAAATGAGTTTATCTTTTTTGTTTTTTTT